>NW_025763465.1:0-117887 GCF_003444635.1 Morchella importuna | reverse complement strand
TAACCCTAACTAACCCTAACTAACCCTAACTAACCCTAACTAACCCCTAACTAACTAACCCTAACTAACCCCTAACCCTAACTAACCCTAACTAACCCTAACTAACTAACCCTAACTAACCCTAACTAACTAACCCTAACTAACCCTAACTAACCCTAACTAACCCTAACTAACCCTAACTAACCCTAACTAACCCTACCTAACCCTAACTAACCCTAACTAACCCTAACTAACCCTAACTAACCCTAACTAACCCTAACTAACCCTAACTAACTAACCCTAACTAACCCTAACTAACCCTAGTTTCGGTGTGTAACCCTAGTTAGCCCTAGTTAACCCTAGTTTCGGTTTTTAACCCTTGTTAGCCTTATATTAATACCTATTGCTATACACCCATTGGACAAACTATAACTCTTAACCATGAGACTGTATTTCCTTCGTTAGGCTTCAGAGGCCGTTGGTGTAACATCTGCCGCTTCATCTAGCTCCTTTGCCCTGTCACCCAGTCATAGCGACATGGAATATTATCCACCTTGCCCTGCTCGACCGCAGCTCTATCTCCTTGAGCTTTGCGAGTGGCCTTTGCAGCCCTCCACGCCGTGATATCTGCTGCCAATACCTCAGCATCTTCCTTCTGCCCCACCTTCTCTCGAATCGTTTCTCGTATCACTTCTAGAGTGCCCACTTCGTTCTTTACACTTCTCTTCTTCCATGTATCCATCATCCTAGAATTTGTTGCTTGACATTCAAAAGTCAGCAGGAGCCTTTCACAGGGCTGGAGACGCCTTACACATGATATCTATATTCTGGCTCGTGTTGAAGTGCAAACCTTCTACGTAATCTCCAGTTGTCTACCATCGGAGGACAAACCAGATCCCAGTACAGATCATGCATCTGAATTCCGGAAAAATACCATTGATGAAATCAGGATCCTTTGCACCACGCATCTTTTCGTATTTGTAATACTTCAGAAATATCACGAACAGGATTTCTGGAGCCTATAATTGGCGATGGCCTGTCTGAAGTCCATTGGAGCCTTCTAAAATGCTAACAGAAAACAAGAAATCTTTACCGAATAATTGTCAGGGTCACTAATGAAACGTTTCTTTTCGAGTAGATAATTGACTTTGGTGGCCCATTTATCAGCTGTAAGAAGCACATTCATCCCATATAGGATACCATTCGCCATATAGTCTTTGATAGCATAAATAAAGTGTAATCTCACTTATAAAAATATAATTTGAACCTAGTCGCACAAGCAAGGGCTCCCTGAACCTTATAGAAGGCTTTAAACCTACTCACGTCTGTTCTAGAACTTTTAGTCAGATTTGAAGTTGTATTAAAATGATTGTTTGATTCTGTCCAAAATCTTCGAATATTAACTATAAGACAGTCTAGTTGTGGCCAAGGCTCCTCAAGCAGTATATAACACTTGAGACGCTCTCCAGTGTGTTTAATCATTAGTTTGTATTCTGGCAACTTGCTATCTGACCCGCCAACTGACTCCAGTACATGTGTTCGATATTCGGTGGAGGTCCTGGGTGATGTCCCTGTAGAGCATCCAGAGCAAACTGGGCAGCTCCAGAGGTTCAAGGGAGTGAGCAAGACACGAGCATCCATGGGAGATTTGAGAAGACAATTCGCCTTAGCAGCTGTCTCTAGAGACAAGTAGAAATCTCTGGAGACATACGGTAGCTTGCTGATGTAATCTGATTCGTTGATAAACTAAACTTTCCGGTTTCTGTTGATGATTTATGGTTTCAGTTGTAATCATAATTATATAATTGGATTGATTTGCACCCTTTAGACTACTATCCAGAGGGTACGCCAGTTGCTCGCTTGTTTGTCCTTACTACTCTTGTATTACTCCCAACTTCTCCGCTTGGCCCTGGGATAGATTAATTGCCCTGACGCCTCCTGAATTTGCCAGATCAAGTGCTTTAGAACCTGAGTCACGCATGATGTACCGCTTCCTATATGTCGGTACTCTATTCTCTCCTGGAATACACCTCTCCACGGTACCAGGCTCTAGGATTCACAATTCCCCAATGAGATTACCAAAACATCATTCGGAAGATGATCTCTACTGCCTCCATAGCACCCACGACTGCACCTTTAGTATTGGTCCATTCAACACCGTGATACTCCACCTAATACTCAAATGATATACTATTTAAATATCCTAACTAACCCTAATACCGTATACGGAAAAGAACAAATCCTCCACTATCTGCCTTAGCACTCGCGATTGTTCTACACATCCTACTCTCCCTCCTTTCCTAATCCCTCGCTACAGGTAATCCCGGCTACTCCTCTTACTCCTACCCCTCCTCTTCGGTGTCAATACCGCGAGGTTGGGCATTAATCACTTTGTATTGGGTACTGTCGGAACCAACCCGACCTCCTGAAGCACCCGTGGGTGTTCTTTGAGCATCTTGGAAATCGGCAAGATCCGCAGCCAACGCTTCATCATCCTCGTTAAAACCCTCCTCCGGTAACACCTCAATAGTTACCCCCTTTTTATCTCGTATCTATTAGGGTCATCATTTAGAATACCACTCGCAATACCGGCATCTAGAAGTATCATTCCTTTTCTCAAACATTGTCTTTGATTACCTGCAAGGTGGCCTCCTGGTTCTGTTTATTTCTCACATTCTAACTGTTGCTCATACTGTTGAACGGTTCTACTCGAGTTTGGATATCAGTTGGGCAATCCCGTATAGCCCTAATAGCTTCCCGCATTACTCCCAAGCCACTCGCCATATCAATGAGTGCATCGGGCCATACTTACTCACAAGACTCTCATTCTTTGACTGAAAATTATCAGACTTCAAGTAGCTCCTTGTGGACTAGGCCCGGTTGCCGTGCTAGATCGCTGTCGATATCAGGCAAATAAGGGTAGGGGTTATGCGCTCTAGGAATTCGGGATCCCTAACTCCTAGCATTCTTACCGCATCAAAGTATTTAAAATACAATATATCGATAATTCCCGTAACGGCTGCTCACAGAGTGCTTGCCAATTCCCTCGTTACTCGGTAAAGAACGATATGTCCGGTAAGTGGGAGACGACCTTCCGTTTCGAGAGTGCATGAAGGAACAATTGATATAGCGCATAGAAGAGGTATACTCATATAGATAAATAAGTGCAGAGCGCCTAGACTGTCAGGGTGTTGGGGGTGCTCTCTGGGGTGCCGGCAGTGCTCTCTGGGATGTCGGGAGTGCTCCGTAGCATGCATTCTGACTGGGTGCTACAGTGGGTGCTACTCTCCTTTGTTTACGTATTACTTTAGCGCCCCGACGAGTTCCTCTCTAAACCGTTAACCACTAATACTAACATGTTGAAGAGCATCGAGGGGCGAGATAGAGTCGAACCTGTACCACGTCCACCGATACGTCAGAAAAAGCAAATACCTCCGCTACCACGGCAGTTGGTTTCCTTTGAGCATTGCCCAGTGCTCTGGCATTGATTGATTGAACTGTATGAGGTCTCTTTCTGACAGTCAGAGACCTCTGGATGGAAGATTAAGGGGAGGGCATGAGGTTCATCCTACTGTTCATCCTCATCCTCCTAAGAGCTCTCATGGCCGTTTATCGGAGTCTCATAATAGTATGAGTCGCTAGTATCAATTATTTGTTCCACCTCAGGTAACTAAATTGCCTCAGGCTCCTTTTGTGTTTCAAACTTGTCAGTATGATCCTCGGGGAAATGAAATTCTACCCTCCAAGGACTGCTCCTCCCAGTGGAGATTTCGGAAGAACCGAGAAAACCTTTTCATGTTATTTGGGTAACAGTTGTCAATTGACTAGTGCGAGTGCGGGGCTGGCAGTGGGGTTAATAGTCAGTAAGATATCTCACACTCATCAATCTCTTCATCTTCTTCAAGTCGTGTTAGGAGTAATAGGCGCTTTGGTACAGGAGGTGCTGTACTGGAGGAGTGCTTGGAGGAAGCCATTTTGATGACTGGTAGGAATATCCGCTGTACTCTACAAGCACTCGCGATATCTTCAATTAGAAATCAATTATTGGCGAGAAGATTTGCGCCGCTGTATTCATATGACAGGGATCATCCGGTGTTACCATTATTTCCGAACTCAACCGAATCATTTATCATCACTCGTTTTACTGCACTTTCTGAAGAGGTACCGGGTACTCTTAGAACAATCTAGGAGTTTGATTCCACTTTGAAATAATAGTAATGCAGTGACTACCTGCACTAATCTAACCACAACATATAGTTCAGCTCTATTCTGGCGTTTGATTCCTGGAGGACAACCCTTAAGTAGATGTAGTAATATCGGGGTGTGTATTGTTCATTGTATGGGGTGTGTTCTGCGAAGATGAAGAATGGTTCATTGTTCAGTTAGATTTGTTCGATGATAGTAGATTGAGTTGATTGAGCTTGTTGGGTTTCGGCGAAATGTGGGGGGGCAAGAATTCCTGTTGTTAGGATTCTCACGAAGCAGAGGTTCAGTACGCCTTGTTGGGAGATGACGGATATCCCGGATCGGTTGGGGGTAGGAGAGACTTGTCAAAGTCTTCTTTTCCTGCCTGCAGTGCTCGGTGGGGTAGAGGGGCGTAAGGGGGTTGTGTATGCCAGGTTATGAGTGTTTTACTCCGGTTACGAAGATTGTTTCCATTTGTTAAACAAGTGGTTTGGGAGGGATAAGAGTTCACAATTCAGGTACCAGAGTGTCAATAACTTGCCGTACAAATAGATATACGATAAGATTTTAGTATATTCTGCGGTCTACTGACACACAGGATCGTGTTCCAAAAAATTTTATCGGTGTTGTTAGGATTGTAAGTTGTTAATATTATATATAAGAATTTAGTTTATGAGTATATTTGAAAATTTTCTTTAGGTTTCGGGGTTAGCGGCTCTCAGACAAAACTAAGATGTTTCAAAAGAATTCGGTGTGTGGGTCAAAAAAAATAATCCAATAAGTTACCAAAAATAATCCATTGCCTTAAAATTTTGAACAACCCTAACAAAAAAATATATAAAACCAAACTGCAACAATACACAATATGAAATGTCGGTCATGGATCATCACTCACATATTGGGTTTCAAGTATTGCGAATATCATGGTCCGAGATTGAAATCCGAATTACTGTTAGAAAACACACCCGGGCGGTAAGCTGAAGATCGGAATCCGAGTCGGTGCAATAAAACACACCGGAGTCCAGGAGTGGGATTCCCCCGATTCGGTAACCCGGAGGTCAGAATCCGAAATTCATGTATTCCATCGAAGCGGAGGATGGGAAAACTCGGCATCGTTAAATTTCGAGCGCCGTCATGATCGTGGGCTTGGGACGGTGCGTTCGGTACCATGCAGGCATCGATCGTGGTACCCGACTGGTGAGTGACGGCGCCGGAAGTGCTGCAGGACAGGCCGCCAAGACTCACAGGGAGTTACCCTACCCAACAGCCCCCAACCACCACCTACGCCCCTGCCATCACGACCACCACCCCCGGTACCTACATATTTGACGATGGCGATGGACTCGGGGCGGCCTATTTAATCGGTAAGCACGGAATTGGGAATTGTGGGGCGACGGTTCCCAGGCAACCTCAAAATCCTGTCCGACATTCTCCTACTAGAACCCTGACTAACCCTGACTAACCCTAACTAACCCTGACTAACCCTGACTAACCCTAACTAACCCTAAGTGGCTGAGCACTTCTGTTTGCCTTCTTCTAGAGTTGACTTTTGAAGTACTACCTTTGTTACCTCCTTCCCAGCAATTTAACTTTGTTTTGTTGCAGTTTTGTGAAAAATTCAGTTTCTGACTTGTTACTTGAGTTAGTTTATAATATGGTGCCTACTTGCTATCAATACAATGTAATTTAGTACACAATTTGGCACCAAGTAGATGTCAATTAAATCTCCGTTCTACATCAATTTGGGACTCGATTTGGCCATTGATTTGCTTCCCGCAGCGGTATTCGTAAAGTTATCTAAATCCAGTAATAGATGCAACCAGAAGGTAGTGATCAAAGTAGCTGGTAAGGTACCGCCAGCTGAGATATGAAGGGGGAATCCTCACAGTATAATCTGTCAAATTTGATATCATTCGCCACTGCCCAAGCAATCAGAACTGGGTTACGGCAATATCATATTTCAGATCACCGGAATAAACAAAGCATGATTGGTCATCTCAGGGATTAGTTAACCATGTTGCGTGGAAACGACAGGCAGCATGGAGAGTCCAGTTTAGTGGGATTAGTGCACCGTTGACAGCTAATTATATATGACTCCATTGTTTTTTACTGATATAGATGTATTGGCGGTGAGGTGTTGTTGCAAGCGCGGACTATGGATGTGTAGCCTGTGGAGATGAGGGTTGTAGCTGAGAAAGTAGTGAAACCTTGCAAATTTGTATGTATCGCAGGTGTAAGCTTGCTTACGGTCAGGATGCAATGCATCCATACAGGTAAAACAAACGCCTCACGACGCTTGTTCTAGGAGGCAAAAGCAAGTCAACCGTACGTCCCCTATATATCAAAGGAGAAGTGGGTGAAGGGGACTGTACAGCACGTAGAACTGCATACTATAGTGGTCTCCGTGTTTTTGGGGATGGGGGGGGCTAACCTTAACCCTAAGTTCACCCCATCAGAAATGAGTATAATCAATTTGGGACTCAATTTGCCCATTGATTTGGTTCCCGCAGCGGTATTCGTAAAGTTATCTAAATCCAGTGGTAGATGCAAGCAGGAGGTGGTGATCAAGGTAGCAGGTAAGGTACCGGTAGCTGAGGTATGAAGGGGGAATTCTCACAGTATCATCTATCAAATTTAATATCATTCGCCACTGCCCAAGGAATCAGAACTAGGTTACGGCAATATCATATTTCAGATCACCCGAATAAGCAAATGATCATTGGTCATCTCAGGGATTAGTTAACCATGTTGGGTGGAAACGACAGGCAGCATGGAGAGCCCAGTTTAGTGGGATTAGTGCACCGTTCACAGCTAATTATATATGACTCCATTGTTTTTTACTGATATAGATGTATTGGCGGTGAGGTGTTGTTGCAAGCGCGGGCTATGGATGTGTAGGCTGTGGAGGTGAGAGTTATACCTGAGAAAGTAGTGAAACCTTGCAAATTTGTATGTATCGCAGGTGTAAACTTGCTTTCGGTCAGGATGCAATGCATCCATACAGGTAAAACAAACGCCTCACGACGCTTGTTCTAGGAGGCAAAAGCAAGTCAACCGTACGTCCCCTATATATCAAAGGAGAAGTGGGTGAAGGGGACTGTACAGCACGTAGAACTGCATACTATAGGGGTCTCCGTGTTTTTGGGGATGGGGGGGGCTAACCTTAACCCTAAGTTCACCCCATCAGAAATGAGTATAATATGACTCAGGTGAACAAGGCAAAGATTACTGTAGGTTTGCTCAACTCACCTAAAGTCTACACTAATATCCGCAACAGCCTTAAAGCGCAGATGCAGAACGTCGGTTGGGTTAATAAAAGCACTTCCAGGGCCGTAGTGCTCGATGCTCTATACCTGTAGGTGATACAGGCACATATTTCCAGTTCAGCCTGCCAACATGCCTACCCGGCGCGCTGCCTACCCTCCTGCCCGCTAAACTCCCTGCCCGCCGACCTCACAGTTAAGTAATGAGATGGGTATATTTTCTACAATTACTTAACGACTTGGTGTCGAATTTCAACGTCGATTTGACGTTGACTTGGGCGTTGATTTTCAGCCTGTGGTGGTGTCAATACAGGCATCGAAACACAGACTTAGGTAAATACGTATTCATCTGCTGATGCAGGCAAGAGGTAGGCGCCGATGCAGTGGTCAAAGTAGGCGGCGAGGAAGGTGTGGGTGGATCATGGAGGATCACTTGGCCTCTCCCGCTGGTCCCTGCTGCCAGAGGTAAATACCTGCAATTGCCGGCTGGGTCGGAGCTTGATTCCATACAGGCGCCGGCAATTCTGCAGGCCATGGCGGTGGAAGGGGGGGTGTCTCCATTTGGTGGAAGCAGCTGGCAATCAGGTGCCGTGTGGTGCCTTATGCGCTGCAGATTCGCAGCCTATATGGATTCCTATTTGCTGCAGGGTTGTTGGAGAGCCACTGACTATCTAGAGCCCTATTCTCTGAAGCATTGCTGGCTGTTTGGTGCATGCTCTGGTCCAGAATCGCTGCAGGATCACTGCCTATTGGGAGCCCTATTCGCTGCAGAATAACTGCAGATTCGCTGCCTATTTGGAGCCCTATACACTGCAAGAGCGCTGCCTATTTTGGGCATGCTTTGGTGCATGCCTTGGTGCATGCTTTGGTCCAGAAGTGCTGCCTATTCGCTGCCTATTCGGAGCCTATTTGGAACATACTTTGGAGCATGCTTTGATCTAGAATAGCTGCAGAATCTCTGCCGATTCACTGCCTATTCGGAGCCTATTTGCTACATGCCTTGGTGCATGCTTTGGTCCAGAATCGCTGCCAATTCGCTGCCTATTCGGAGCCTATTTCGAACATGCTTTGGAGCATGCTTTGATCTAGAATAGCTGCAGAATCGCTGCCGATTCACTGCCTATTCGGAGCCTATTTGCTACATGCCTTGGTGCATGCTTTGGTTCAGAATCGCTGCCTATTCAGAGCCTATTTGAACTATGATTTGGAGCAGTATGACTGGCAGGTCGAATAGCTGCCGTACGGTAGGTCTGCCAGGGTCGCTGGCATGTCAAATACCCGCCGTACGGCAGGTCTGTCAGCGTCACTGGCAGGTCAGTCAGCGTCACTGGCATGTCAAATACCGGCCGTACGGCAGGTCAGTCAGGGTCACTGGCATGTCAAATACCTGCTGTACGGCAGGTCAGTCAGCGTCAGTGGCATGTCAAATACCCGCCGTATGGCAGATCAGTCAGCGTCAGTGGCATGTCAAATACCCGCCGTATGGCAGGTCTGTCAGCGTCACTGGCATGTCACATACCTGCCGTACGGCAGGTCAGTCAGGGTCACTGGCATGTCAAATACCTGCCGTACGGCAGGTCTCTCAGCGTCACTGGCATGTCAAATACCCGCCGTACGGCAGGTCTGTCAGCGTCACTGGCATGTCAAATACCTGCCGTACGGCAGGTCTGTCAGCGTCACTGGCAGGTCAGTCAGCGTCACTGGCATGTCAAATACCGGCCGTACGGCAGGTCAGTCAGTGTCAGTGGCATGTCAAATACCCGCCGTACGGCAGGTCTATCAGCGTCACTGGCATGTCAAATACCTGCCGTACGGCAGATCAGTCAGCGTCAATAGCATGTCAAATACCTGCCGTACGGCTGGTCAGTAAGCGTCACTGGCAGGTCAGTCAGCGTCACTGGCATGTCAAATACCTGCCGTACGGCTTGTCAGTCAGCGTCACTGGCATGTCAAATACCTGCCGTACGGCAGGTCTGTCAGCGTCACTGGCAGGTCAGTCAGCGTCACTGGCATGTCAAATACCGGCCGTACGGCAGGTCAGTCAGTGTCAGTGGCATGTCAAATACCCGCCGTACGGCAGGTCTGTCAGCGTCACTGGCATGTCAAATACCTGCCGTACGGCAGATCAGTCAGCGTCAATAGCATGTCAAATACCTGCCGTACGGCTGGTCAGTAAGCGTCACTGGCAGGTCAGTCATCGTCACTGGCATGTCAAATACCTGCCGTACGGCCTGTCAGTCAGCGTCACTGGCATGTCAAATACCTGCTGTACGGCTTGTCAGTCAGCGTCACCGGCAGGTCAGTCAGCGTCACTGGCATGTCTCATACCTGCCGTACGGCAGGTCAGCCAGTGTCACTGGCATGTCACATACCTGCCGTACGGCAGGTCAGCCAGTGTCACTGGCATGTCACATACCTGCCGTACGGCAGGTCAGCCAGTGTCACTGGCATGTAACATACCTGCTGTACGGCAGGTCTATCAGCGTCAGTATCAATCCAATACCTGCTATACGGTAGCTGAGAGGTGTCAATAGCAAGTCAAATAGCTGCCATACGGCGCGACTGACAAGGTTTGCACATACAAAATTTGACCCCTAACCTGACCCTAACCCGAAGCTGACCCCACCAGAAAGAGGTATAATATGGTGCCTACTTGCTATCGATACTGGGTAATTTAGTACACAATCTGTCACCAAGTAGATTTCAATTAAATCTCCGTTGTACAGCTATTTGGGACTCGATCTAGCCATTGATTTGGTTCCTGCAACGGTATTCGAAAAGTTATCTAAATCCATTACCAGATACAAGCAGAAGGTGGTAATCAAAGTAGCAGGTAAGGTACCGACAGCTGAGGTATGAAGGGAGAATCCTCACAGTATATTCTGTCAAATTTGATATCATTCGCCATTGACCAAGGAATCAGAACTAGGTTACGGCATATATCGTATTTCAGATCACCCGAATTAGCAAAGGATGATTGGTCATCTCAGAGATTGGTTAACCATGGTAGGTGGAAACGACAGGGAGCACGGAGAGCCCAGATTAGTGGCATTAGTGCACCGTTGACAGCTAATTATATATGACTCCATTGTTTTTTACTGATCTGGATTTGTTGGCGGAGAGGTGGTGGTGCAAGCCCAGGCTATGAATGTGTAGGCTGTGGAGGTGAGAGTTATACCTGAGAAAGTAGTGAAACCTTGCAAATTTGTATGTATTGCAGGTGCAAACTTGCTTTCGGTCAGGACGCAATGCATCCATACAGGTAAAACAATCGCTTCACGACGCTTGTTCTAGGAGGCAAAAGCAAGTCAACCGTACGTCCCCTATATATCAAAGGAGAAGTGGGTGAAGGGGACTGTACAGCACGTAGAACTGCATACTATAGGGGTCTCCGTGTTTTTGGGGATGGGGGGGGCTTACCTTAACCCTAAGTTCACGCCATCAGAAATGAGTATAATATCTCACACTAATCAGTCTCTCCATCTTCTTCAAGTCGTGTTGGGAGTCATAGGCGCTTTGGTACAGAAAGTGCTGTACTGGAAGGGTGCTTAGAGAGAGCCATTTTGATGACTGGTAGGAATATCCGAAGTGCTCTAGAAGCACTCGCGATATCTTCAATTAGAAAACAATTCTTGCTGAGAAAATTTGCGCCACTGTATTCATATAATAGGGATCATCCGGTGTTACCATTATTTCCGCACTCAACCGAATCATTTATCATCACTCGTTTTACTGCACTTTCTGAGGAGGTACCGGGTGCTCTGAGAGCAATCTAAGAGTTTGATTCCACTTTGAAATAATAGTAATGCAATTACTACCTGGAGTAATCCAACCTAATCTAATCTAACCTAATCTAATCTTCTTCAATTTTATCTGATATGACATATCCATTGATATACAAAGTGAAATCCAAAACACCAACTTGTACCGCAGTTCCACAGCTATCGGGAGTGCTCACAGACTAATCCTAACAACTATTAAAAGGTTAGTGACAATTCCGCAGGAAGGAAAGTTAGAGATTATACCAAAGGGAACTAATAATGCTCGCTACCATCACCACCACCTCTACCACCACCATCACCACCTCCAGCACCAACAGGTGCGAGTGCTTCAACAGCTCTCTTGTCTGCTATCCCAGCAGGTATCCAGATCCTCCCCTTTAAAAAGTTTAGGTGAATAAACCAGACACCCAAATGATACTACCTAATGTATTTGGGGGCTAAATCATCGATATCATCCGACTGTCTCTCGTGATGGCTAAGAAGAGTCTGACTTAGCCTTTTATTACTGGCATCAGTTCTAGACGTATATACCCTCAGTCTTTTGACATTTTTCCGGCGCTTTCCCCCCCCGTAATCCGATTCATTTGCAGGAATATCGATTATGCTATAATCATCTTCCACAATGTGAGGGAAAGCCGGATTGAATGGAGGGGATTCCGCATCACCCAGGTTAGCATCCGCACCTGCTCTTTGGAGGACTGCCAATATCTTCAGAGGCCTGGTATTCCTGTTCTTCAACCAACCTTTGAGCTCCTCTGAATCCGTAATTTGTACCTCAACCAGCCAATTAAAAGGAACAGCTCCTGGGGAGATGTTCTCAATTACCACCCAAATAGTCCTGACTGCTCTGACAGGTACAGTGTGTTTCTGTATCGAGTTGCATAAGTGGGAAAGATTATCTTGTTCGAAATTCCGAAGAAAGAAGGTTCGTTTAGGGGATAATTCCAGGCATAAGCAAGTGGTGATACAAGGATAAAGACTGTCCTAGACCATTGGGGTCCACTACGGTTACCATTATGGAAGATCACACGAGTTCCGGGAGTGTGCAAGTTTCTTTCCTTTGCGATAGAGTCTTCCAGCTGCCTGACCACCGTCATTATCATCATCACTATAAGTGGCAGCCTCTTTCAAGTAATAGTCTTCCTGTCCCCTTGATAATTTATTCTTCATACCAACATCCAAGATGAGACACTTTAGAGTACCCGGCAGTGCTCTATGGGCATCGGCATCACCCACAATCCAAATTGTCAGAAAGCTATTGAGGGAGGGCGGATTCATTAAGTAAAGGCTTAGGGCATTAAACGTAGCCAATCAGGAGATGTTTATATTGACCCAACCTACATTTTGCATTTCCGTTTTTGGGCCGTTGCGGATGCTGGTGTATAGTCTAGGTAGCTTGAATATACCTAAAGTCATATTTGCCCTGGTTGCTTGAGTCATCTGAAATATCCTCGAGCTCGAGGATATCTGCTGAACACTCGGGGATATCTTTTGGACAATCGGGGATGTCTCTTGGACAATCGCGGATGTCTCTTGGACAATCGGCGATAACTAAAGTCTAATTCATCTCTTTCGTACTGGTGTGGGGTGGTCCATTAGTTTTGGATGGACTTTCACTAGAAAATAACTGAAAAGGGTGTTGGGTCTTGAATTTAGCAGTGGCTGGTGCAAGAGCCTTCAGTGGAGCAATGACGGGTGCTGGTGAGGAAGGAGTAGAGCCTCCTGAGCCTGTCTAATAATATAATGGTTCGTGTTTGTAAAAGATTTTTATCAGTTTTGTTCGGATTGTTGGTTGTTAATGTTATTTATTAGAATTTAGTTTATGAGTATATATGAAAATTTTCTTTAGGTTTCAGGGTTAGCGGCTCTCAGATAAAAGTGACACGCCCCAAAAGAATTCAGTTTGCGGGTCGGGAAAATATAATCCAGTAAGTTACCAGAAGTAATCCATTTGCTTAGTAATTTTGAGCAAATCTAACAAGGGGATATACAAAACCAGACTACAACAATACACAATATGGAATATCGCTCATGTATCGTCACTCATGTAGTGGGTTGCAAGTATTGCGAATATCATGGTCTGAGATTGAAATCCGAATTACTGTTAGAAAACACCCTCGGGCAGTAACCTGACGATCAGAATCCGAGTCGGTGTAAGAAAATACACTGAAGTCAAGGAGTGGGATTCGCCCGATTCGGTAAGCCAGAGGTCAGAATCTGAAATTCATTTATTCCATCGAGTCAAAGGGTGGAGAAATGCGACCTCATTAAATCTCGATGGTGGTCTTTGTCGTAGGCTCGAGACGGTGTACTCGGTACCATGCAGGCATCAATTTTGGTACCCGACTGGTGAGTAGTGGCGCCGGAGATGCAGCAGGACTGGTTGCCAAGACTCACAGGGAGTTACCCTACCCAACAGCCCCCAACACCACCTACACCCCTGCCATCACGATCACGACCCACTGTACCTATATATATGACAATGCCGATGGACTCGGGGTGTCCTATTTAACCCATAGTCACGCAATCGGGAACTGTGGGGCCACGGTTCCTGGGCAACCTCAAAATCCTGTCCACCATTGCACTACTAGATTTGGTAATTTTCTGTAGATTGAGAGATGATGGGGATGGCTTTAATGTGACGAAAGGCAGGCTGGTCCTCGCATACTGCTGGCTCCACCGGAGCTGGCATCTTAGCTGTCAGAAAGGTTCTTTTGCCCATGATCTGAGCGCTTGCACTAACTCGAGTTCAATTTACAATACGGAAAGCCGATGTCTGATAGATAGGCTTCTGGCGCCAGAGGAGGGGGAGAAGGGGGGACAGTATTCTTTCCTCAAGATTTTGGACCTAGGTCTTGGAAAGCAGCTAGGTCCTAGATCAGTTCCTTTTCTCGTCCAGCTGTTTCAAGTGGAGGGTGAGGTTGGGCGATCAAAAGGGAAGCTATGAGGAGTAAAAACGGGCTTTTGGGTGCCTGTAGGTGAAAACTGTGATGGCTAGGCTCACCAGACATCAAACAATCTTCCAGACCAAGTCTACTACCCTTCAAGGCGGACGAAGAGAAGAGTGGATGGTCGGTAGCTTTGTCTTGATCCTTTTCTCTATATCCCACCAGTCCTCCAGATTCCGGGACCGACACCGCTTCGAAAGCCATTGAACTTAAATGAAGTGGCTTTATTTATGTGGGTTAATTCTATATATATAACAACACAATCGAATCCTTCGGGGTCCGCTTACGGATTGGGGAAAAAATAAAGAATTGGGGAGATCTTCTCGCATTTTGGCGGGGTAAACGTTGGAACCCTTCAAAAGTCACAAGTTTCGAAATCTACTCCTCTTACTTTGATTAGCGATTGTGATCTTCGATTTCCCCTTGCCTATTTCCTCATCCGGTGTAATATAATGGCATACTAGGTTCATCTCAAAAACATGGAGAGAAGAAAGTCCTTTGATCGTGATGACATTTCCACTTATCTCTTAACCCATCGCCATGCCTCACCCCACTGAGCGGTCTCCCAGACCTATCAGTGGTGGAGGTACCCCGATGAAGCCCAAAGACTATGCGCACAAATACTGCACCAGCTTTCCCCAGCTACCAGCCACATAGGAGGCTGAAGCCTCCTTTCTAGCCGTTGACCAGCTTCGAGTGCCCACCATATCCGCTGTAAGAGGCAACTTCGACCTCTTGTATGACCACCTCTGTGGGCGAGTTTCTGTTCTCTCAGCATGACAAAAGCTTCACTGGGCGAATGCAAATAGACCACTAGGCACATGAGAGGAGGTCTCAGCCTTGATTCATCCATTCGAAAGCTAGCTAGCGGGAATACGCATAGCATGTACCTCAATGGGTTCATTTCGACGAGAGGATTAGTAAGTTAACTTTTGGGTTATCGTCGTGATGATGAGTGCATGGACCGCGAACAGCCTTAGGAGTAAAGCGCATAGTTGCTCAGTTGGCGAGCCGGGCTCAGATCTAGTTCTTTGTCCATCCGTTTGGGACTAGCTAGCAGGAATCAGATAGAGCAAGTACCTTCGTATCTATAGCTAAATGATTAAAGTAGTAGTGAAATTCTTTTGGATTGGTGATGTAATGCGTGGGGATCTGGAAGCCATAATCACCCAACACCACGCGTTAAAATTGCACCTTCGACAAATCTTCAGCGCTCTTACTAATGATTGTAAGTTGCTCTAATACTAATGGTTGATGTAGCTGAGAGCCTGAAGAATGTTATTCTGTAATCGTGTGCTGCTTTTAAGAGGGGCTGGTTATTGTAGTTTTGGTGGGGAACTCTGGGGAGGAAGAGGAAGGGGTACAGGAGAAGGAAAGTATAAGAGCGAACATAGAGACGAATACGAACACAGTGAACATATAGATGAAGAACATAAAGATATACCAGAAAGATGTATCAAAAAGAGAAAAAGCATCTGAAAACAAAAAGAAAAGCTTAAGAAAAGATAAAAACGAACATTAAGAGAAAAGACTGAAGACAGAATAGTAGCAGCTAACGGTAATGACTGGTTAAAGTTCGTAAAATTATAACTTCTCAGGTGTAGGGAAAGGTACAGAAAGATCGTGGGACATGAAATCAAATAAAACAATGGCAGCGAGGAAGTTGATATGATCTCAACTTCCTTGTTTTTTCCTCCCTTCCATAGTAACTATCTCTCAACGTTTCCACCATTTCTTCCTAGCCCCTCGTGAGGCGATGTTGTGCTTACCACTTGCCCCATTTCTTGGCCGCCGGCTTGGGTTTCTTTTCCTGTTCTGGTTCCTTGCCTTCGAGCTCGTCAAGCTTCTTTTCCTTCTCGAGACGCTCCGCCATGAGCCGGGCGGTTTTGCATCTGGGACACTCGTAGCCCGGCTTTTGGTAGCTGTCAGGGTGAATTGGGCACCTGTCCACGTGCCCTTTCCTCTCGCATCGGCTGAAATCCAGAGTCTTGTAGCATGTTGGGCTGAGAGGGGCCCGGGGGGGAGGGGGGAGATGTCAGCAATCTTGAGGAAAGACTTTACAATAATTGTATAACAGGATGGTTACCAGTGGTGGTGGCGTTTCGCCGTGCGTTCGGGATCAGCCGACTGCATTTCTATGTTCTCGGTGTTTACTTGTTTCGAGGTAAATTTTATGTGTTGTTGAGAACAATCAGGTTTGGATGTGCTTTTCTGAGGATGTATAATTGATGAGGTTGGGGGGAAGGTGGGTTTAAATAGTCCTACTCACTGATTGAAACCCGTCCCAAAAATTGAATGTAAAGGTACCCCAGGCAGGCGCTCGTAGGTTTTACTACTATGTATTTCATCAATTGTGCTCGATGCAGTAAGCATGTGTACCATTCGAACCCATTCAGTGCCCAGCTTTTCACTTGGGGTCTGTGGATTTTGATTTTGCATCCGCTGTTGGCGCTGGCAGCTTTTAATTTGAGGTCTGTAGCTTTTGATTTTACATCCACTGTTTGCGCTGGCAGCTTCTAATTTGAGGTCTGTAGCTTTTGATTTTACATCCACTGTTGGCACCAGCAGCCCTTAATCTGGAGTCTGTAGCTTTTAATTTTGCATCCAACCCGAACTCCTGGTTGTAGATCCTTATGTGTGCAAGTTCTCTGTTAAATAGATAGCAGAAGGAACCCGCTTCACAGTACGTCGCTTTCGACAAAGCCCACTCAATCGAACTGCAACCACATGTTAGATACATGTGTGTACATGACTTTAAGCTTTCGGTTACATGTACGTTCCCGTCTCTACGCATATATTTGTGATGCTTTTTCTGTATATAAGTCCACAATTTATCAAATAAAGAATAGATAAGCCCTATTATGGATTAGTGAGATATTGGACTTAGACTTTTTCTGATTTGGAGCTTTTTGATTGGGTAGAGTTCATATTTGGATCGGAATTACCGGAATTAGTTGGTCTTATTCATGGGTAAACTACATGTACTTTAACGTCACAACGGGTATTTCTATAAGCCTATAAACAGGCTAAGGTAAGCCTATAAAAAGCAGTATGTCTCAAATAAGAGTTAGTCGTCCGTTCAGGCTCTTACAAGCCTATCATTTTTTAAAACTTTATTAATACAAAGGCTTATGATACCTTATAAGGCTTAATTTGACATTATATACCTCGATGGCCGCGCGCCCTCCCCGCCCCCTCCGCCCCTACCTACCTACCTATCTGCCTGCCTGCCTGCCTCAGGCTATGCCTACCTACGCCTACCTACGGCTACCTGCTTATCTCCACGCCAACCCGCCTACCCGCTTACCCGCCTACCTTCCTGCCCATTAACTTCAATTGGTTGAATTTGATGCTCAATTTGGTGCTGTATTTAGTGCTGTATTTGATGCTGGATTCGCTGCTGCTGCTGGATTCGCTGGTGCTGGATTAATCGCTGTTCAATTCGTTGATTAGCGTCTTGATGATAACCGTGATAGTGATTGTGGGGGGAGGTTAGATCATGATGGTACGGAGGTGGTAGAGGTGATAGAGATGAACTGGCGCAGATGGCTTGATATTTACTAAGTACCTAATCCTAACCCACGGAACCTTAATTTTGCGCCCCCAAGGTCCCACTAGATCTTATTAATTTACATAATTCTTAGTGAATCGGTAATATCAATTCTACAAACGGTGTTAAATAAGACTTATTCGTAGCTAGTCCTGGCCGACGGTCACACTTA
Organism: Morchella importuna; assembly: GCF_003444635.1. Taxonomy (NCBI): domain Eukaryota; kingdom Fungi; phylum Ascomycota; class Pezizomycetes; order Pezizales; family Morchellaceae; genus Morchella; species Morchella importuna. Next base: position 100,008 of record NW_025763465.1, on the reverse strand, counting down.
TGCCCAAAACAGCCCAGATTTAGGCTTATTTGAGACATAAGGTCTAAATAAGATTTTCAGTCTGCCTCTTAGCCTTATAGAAATACCCGTTCTGACGTTAATGATGCTTTTTCCAAAATTATAGCGTTGTATTCACTTGATCCCAAGATATTACAAAATTCGGGGAAAAGGCATATATATTGGTTATATAAGCAAGAAAATACCCTGAAAATACACTTAAAAAAAGGTGTGTGTAAACAGCTAAGTATGTACAGTACGATGCCAGTCGTGAGGGTCAGGCGCGGCGTCGCAACGCCGCGCGCGCAACCAGATTTCCACAACCTTTCACGGCGGGTTGGTACACAAGATATTAAATGTCAAATTATTGTTATTTATCTACTATTCAACAACTATACAAAAATTCAGCTCTCCAAAGGATCAATTGTGGTTGCTGTGCTGGTGGTACCCATGATTGTTCGGGGGGCGTTGCGACGCCGCGCCTGGCCCTCACGACTGGCATCGTACTGTACATGTATCTACATGTATTCTTCCTCACCCAATTAACCCCCCGCTCAAACACAAAATAGAATTGATTAGCACTGTTCCCGTCCCGCCCTCTTGTTTTACCAGGACTACAAAGCTTGGCGATAAAGTATTTAAATACCACACCACATCCGCACCCCTCCTCCTCTTCCTCGAAAACCACAACCACCACAACGGTTTAGCAACAAGCTTCTTCACAACCTGCTCCACTGCTGCCCCTCATACAAAAATATAAATATAAATAAATACTTCATTTCTAAGGGCAGGACTGGATAAAACACATTTCTTCTCAATGTCTTCGTCGTGTACAGAGGAGCGTATACCCCTCGTGGGCTATGGAGAACCTGCCATGGCCATTTACACCCCGTCTCTCTTTTCTAGTGCTCAATCCCCGGTCTCTCTAGTTGGTGTGTTTTTTATCTTACTTCCCCTCCAATCCCCTTCTCCTTTCAACCAGCTAACGAAGTTACCACCACAGGTTCCGACCTTGCACTAAGTCCCGCCGCCCCGGCGTCCCCCCGTGCTTCATCCTGCGGATCCAACGCATCCGCTGGATCTGTTGATTATCTCGCCAAGTTTGCTTCGCTACTTGAAAGGATTCAGCCTGAATCCATAATTGCCATGGCTCTTCGCATTTACCAGGGATGGTCCGCATCACCTTCAGCTAACCAGGTCACCTGCACTCTGGTTTCTCCTCCCCTCTGTGGATCCTTCAATTTGATCCACGTCCTGAATTTCTCCGACGGTGTCAAGTGGATATTGCGACTTCCCCTAGAAACCCTGGAGGGATCCTCCACCACTGCGCGCCGTCTCGAGTCGGAAGTTATGACCATGGGGTTCATCCGCCAAAACACCACAATCCCGATCCCTGAGGTCATTAGCTTTGACCCCCACACCGAAAATGAAATCACGTCACCCTACATCATCATGCCTTTCGACGAAGGAACTCCCGTGTGTCAGATCTGGTGGGATGAGTGTGGCCCGACCCCGCTAGAAAAACGCAGGCACAAGATCCTGGACACCGTTGCCGACGCCATGTCGCAGCTCACGAAGTTTAGGTTCAACAAAATTGGAATGCTGGAATTTGAGGTGGGCTCTCTTTCGCCCAAAGTTGGCCCAATCAATGTCCTTGATCAAGGTGTGGAGATGGAGCAGTATGCGACACAAGAAGATACTGGTGCTGTTTTTAAGCACATTGGGCCTTTCGATAGCTCCCAGGAGTACATAACTTCTTTACATGATTCTCAGGAGGCTCCAGACGATTCGTATGGCGTTGGAATGCATAGGCTGCTTGCTATGATGATTGAAAACCTTCCCCTTTCCTCTCCGATTGAAGGAAAGGAATCATTCGGGCTCACCCACCCCGACTTTAGCGGTCAAAACTTCCTTGTATCCGAGGATGGGACTCTTACAGCAATCATCGACTGGGACAACGTTCAAACAGCCCCCGACTGCATCGGATGCTGCTCATACCCAGCATGGCTTACACGCGATTGGGACCCCCTCATGTACGGCTACGGCACTCCCGATACCAAGTGGGAAAACTCTCCAGAGGAACTCGAGGGTTACCGTAACTATTACGCTACGAAGATGACTTCCTTGGGCAGCGCTAAATTTACTACAAAGTCTCACATTCACGAGGCTGTCTGTATTGCCGCATCCAATCCCCTTTGTATGTACCACATTACCGACAAAATCTTTCATCACATGTTTCCGGAGGAGGGCATCGATGACGATTATAATCCGGATACACTTGATCTGGGGATGATTACTGAAGCGCTGGGTGGAGAGGGTCTGGAGGAAGAGGTGGAGCAAAGAATTTTAGGTAGCATCAAAGAGTTGCTATCACTTCCAGGTGATGCTCCAACCCACTCGGTGTCTTCTCAATGGTCCAAAGGTTCGAGGCTCTGGCATTTCATTGGAAAGTGGACTGGAGTCACTCTGATCTTTTCTTTGTGCGCTTCCCTTCATTCTCGCGGTGTGATCTCAGCACTTTTGAGATGGCCTGGTATCATCAATTTCTTCATGGGGCCTAGGGCCAGGAACGAGTCTATGGTTTGATGGAGGGTGCAAGTTTCTAAGGGTATCACTAATGATCTTTTGCGGAGGTCTTTCTTAGAATTGGGTGCGAATATGGGGTGTTTTGATGGGCTAGTTAGATCTGAGCTGTGACCTGCCACAGGGCCACACTTGACAATATCTTTCGGAGATCTTTCTTTTGTGTTCAATCTCTGGATTTAGAATGTGGTTCGAATATGAAGTGGTGCGATGAATTAGTTAGATTTAGGTTGTTTTCTGCCTGTACAGGGCCACACTTGCTGGAGGAACTTCATCCTGTAAATTTAAGGTGGTTTGCAATAAGAAATCTTGTCGTCTTCAAAGAAAGTTTAGTAAATAAGAATAGTCTTTTATAACCAAGCAATAGTAATAGGTTTGAGACTAGAGATTTTTTTTTTTAATTTTACTATAATAACAGGGATGAAATCTTAGGTTTGCAGTGTGAGATTGTGTCATTATTGATCATGAATTATCACTCGTCCAATCTTAGTCATCCTGTTTAGTGTTTCGCGTCAGAGCAGGGGAGAGTGAACTATAGTAAGACTCTCTATGGATAGTCCCATACATCCACCACCAACTTCATCCCGCCATGAATTGTACCCAAGTCGAATCTACTCATCGAACGGTTCACCCTGGCCCTATCTAACCCCAATTTCAGAGAGACTCAATCATAGTACTGACACTATCCTACCCGACCTGGAAGCCATACCTCAAAATCTCAGATCGAAGCTACACGCGATGGGCACTGGTCCTAACGCATCTTTACCCAGCGTAGAGATACACGGTTGACGACACTCTTTTGCAGATGTAAGGAGCCGGGTTGACCAACTAACTGAAGAGAAGAACTCCCACAGCTGGTCAAGCACAATCACAACACCAAGATGTGCTTGCATAATAATGAACACCGTACTTCTCGATAAAATACATAAAAAATATTGCCGCAAGCTCTGTTTCGGGTGATTAGTCTACCAGCTATACAAGTCTGTTGTGTCGCCAGTGGTGGGAGTTCGCGATTCGATTCCTCCCGCACCCCTGTCTCCTCTCCATTTTCTGCGTATCACCATGCACTCAATTTCATTACCCGACTCTCTCCACTCTCTGTTAACTCTGCTTCTGTTTCTGCTGCTACATACTAGGTTTTTCGCGCGAACTGCTCCAAAAGAGGCAGAAGTGTCTGTATGGGCTACCCCTCGTCTTTTCAGCAAGATACCGCATCCATACTTCCTTGTGGAAATTAGGGCTTTACGTGCAATTATGGATAGTGTATCTCAGCTATATACCAAGCTAAATCATTGCAGCAGATACTCTACGTCGCTGATATCTACTGAGTTTCTGACAACCTCGTACTTTGGGCAGTAACAGAAGCGAATCGACTCTTGGCCTAGCCGAAAGTTCTTACCCCCAAATCTTGTCCGACTTTGGTAGCTGGTATGTGTATACGTAGGGCAGTTGGCTGCGAGTGAAAAGATTTTGTCTCAACTTGGTACTCATAGAATGGTGCATATACCGGCCCAGTATGACTAAACCCTTGCAATGCACCAGCCAGGTTTCACATCTATCTCGAGAGAAATCGCCAAAAAAAAACCCTTCGGTAGTTTGCGCTCTCGAACTCTCTAACAGCAGATTTGCTACAAGCAGTCAAGAGGGGCGCAATTGTATATCCATTAATCAGAGATACTTGCCCATACTAGCCTACAAGAAAACTAGGAGAGAAAACATAGAAGTAGAAGCGCGCGCCGCTTGCTTTTCCCAATTCTCTCCAGTTTGGTTTCTTCCCCTCATGTTCCTGCCAGATAGGCTATACTTACATTGTAGCTCTGAGGGGGCGGCGGCCATGCAGGTCTCCGGAAACTCACCAATTCGCCCCCCCCCCCGCACGGATAAATCATATTTAAACCGACGATAATATGGCTGAGAGTTAGAGTTCAGTTGACGGCGGGGTTTGACAGAGGTGTCGCTCTACCGAGGTGAACTCCGTCCTTGTGAAGAGATTCTTTTCGCAAGCTCCAACATTTCCCCCGCCCTTTTGTCAAACCCGTGCACCGAGAATCCCCTCCTCCTCCTCTGCCTTTGACTGGCCTGTGGACTGGACTGTTCCGTCTTTTGTAGTGGCGATAGTCGTGCTGAAGGTTTTTCTTGAGGGCGTACGCAGGAACTGCTGGTATGGGGGGTGCAATAGTCTGGATAAAACATTTTGTTTGTTATAATTAGAACCACTCGGGTAGCGGCAATAACGCCTAGACTATAGCTACGGCCTCGAGCGGAGAAGGGTGGCGGTGGTGAACCGTGCTTGCATCTACAAACAATTCCATAGGACCAACGCTATTCCGCATAGACGCCATTCCCTGAACGAGGGAAAGGTAGCATTTCAAGTACTAAACAGAAACGTTTGTTCCGCGTAGACCCTTCAGCGCAGGGGGTCTATATCTTCGGGTACAAAATCTAGTATGGAGCGAGTGATATCCCATGATGCAGCTACAAAGAAATTTCAACTGTCGTATAGATAGTGGTACTCAGAGCCTGCGACCGATCAGGTTCGTGTACTTTATGAAGTTGTGGGTCTTGTAATCTTTGTGGTTTGAGGACCCTCGAACTTCAACAAAGTGGTGAGATGTAGGTACTGCGACCCGTTGCCATTCGAACCTGGAACCCCTACACTATTCCCTTCTAGTTAAGCCTAGCCTCACGATCGCCCTCAAACCAGATACCGCAGGATTTGGAGCGTTGCGCCCGGGTGTTAGGAAAGATCCTGGTATGTTGCGCGAGTGATCATTGCTTCATTGGTTGTGGGTTAGGGCTAACACACAAACCTCGAAGAATCACAAAAGCCCTTATATCTCCACAACGAATGCTCGCGGGTAATTTCTGATTGCAGATTCGGAATCTAGACAAAAATGCGGTCTTAACTCAAGTCCTTAAGTTCTTTAACGATGGGTTTCATTTTTGATTTTAACGGGTACGGACCCATCCATATTTCAGGATATCTCAACAACCAGGCCTCGCGGGTGATATCTGATTGAAGATTTAGATTCCCCGTATGAAGTTGGTCTAATAGCAAGTCTTCAAATTATATAGGTACAATTTCTATCTATAATATAACCAAAAGCGGGTCGTGAATAATTGTATCAATTACTACAAAGAAAATCCAATTGCATCGCTGCCCGTACTACCTGTTCCCTTTCGGACTGAGATTGACTATTTGCTAGATCTTTCTTCTCTCTCCCTGACACTCTGATTGCCCATTCTCTTGAGATTTCTTGAGTAGTGGGTCCTGTTTCAAGAATATACTCCTCGTCTTCAGGTGAATGTGCAAGATGTTCAAGCTCTCTAGTGATGTCTGGCATATAGATGTTGGCCTCATCTGCATCCAGATTTATATCACTTCCATCACTTGTCTTTCCCATCCGGTTCAAGTTGCAATCAATACCACCTTCGTGCCAGTTTCCAACCACAATATCTGGTAAATCTTTGATTTTGATTTCAGAGTCTTGCGAGCCGTCTATTGGTAAAGTAAGACCAACTTGACGAAAAGCCTTCACAATCATATCCTTCCGCTCCCGATGCAGCCACTCCCATGCTTCTCCTACACAATGGGTAATAAGGATTCGTCTATCACTAACATTGAATGCTTTATCATCCCATTTGTTAGGGTTCCGATCCATTTCCTCATCAATCAGTTGACTAATGCGATTTTTCAAAATTTTATTGATAGATGTATAGAGTGGCTGCACAAGAGAGGTGCAGCCTTCCGGAATGAAGGAGGTAGTCATGTTAAGACTTTTGAACGCCTTAAGTACTTTAGGTGTTTTTTGACCAGCGAATACATCCAAAGCAACAAGACGAGGTAGGTTGCCAGTGGGATCAAAGTCAGTCGCCCATTTCAAGTCATGGTGTATCCATTTTAAAGTGATATCCTCGTTGCTATAGGCTTTGGAATTGAACTCAACTCGTACTCGGGGATGGTAATGCAGCTGTTCAGCTATCACATTTGCACCAACACATTCACCACGGAATATTATCAATGAATAACATCGTGGTACACCATCTCCACAAACAGTAATCATTAATGTTGCTTGACGTTTTGACCAGCCAGGGCGTAGGGCTCGTACCCATATTGTTTTATTTCCTTTGAAGTCGTATGTCTTGCCATCTAGAAACTCAAAAGGTAGAGGTGTTTGGTCCATATTGTAAATGTTACAAAGATAGTAGCGTCCTATGTCTCTTTGCCTTTCCCCGAGCCGTAGTTGTGAACAGCGACGATTGAATTGCATCCACCGAATAATGCTTGGTTGTGCTTCTATCGGTGCCTTCTGAGCCTGTTTTGTCTTTGCTCGATATGCGATTCGCCAACGACATCGGAAACCAGAAAACCAACCATCCGAGAACTTACAACCATAGATTTTCTCACCATCTGAGGAAATCCGCACTTTATCCGGATATAATTCTGCAAATAAACGTCTTGCAGCTCTTATAAACCACAATTGGTTTATTGACTGTCCTTTTGCTCGAAAGTCACAAAAATCTCGAAACAACCGTGATTCTAACTCAGGCCATTGTGCTGATTTTCCCGGTCCCAAATCTCTTTTTCCTTTTTCCGCAACTTGTATTTCCGCCTCTTTCGCTAGCCAGTCTCTCAACATTGCCGGAGTAATACCCAGTTTTTTAGAGGCAAGCCGTTTAGAAATAGCCTGATAAATTTCTGGCTGTATTTCTACAACTGTACACTTATAGTACTGTATTGCCTTGAGCTTATACTCTCTCGGAAAAGACCTTCTTCTATTTTGTTTGTATGTAGGTTTTGAGGGGCAACTGATAACTCTCACAGATTGTAGTGCAAAAGAGTTCTCATTCTCGCTTGAGTCGGTTATTGTATCAAGCTCTTGTAGTAAGTGGTTCTGAGCCCGAGCAGTGGTGAAGTTCAAAAACTCTCGAAAAAGTCTCTCAATTTCTCGGGGAGTGTTAGCTGCATCAAGCGAGCTAGTAGAGGGCAAAGGTGGAGGATCATTGGAAATATCAGGCAATTCTACTCTTTGTAGAGTATTCAAAGAATTCAAACTTCGGGAGCTTAAAGCGGATCTGCCAGGCCGAATGGTTGAGGTACCGTTCACTGTCATTGTTGATTTACTCTATTCAAACTCTTCGCTTCACGAGCTCTTATTATAACTACTTTGCCACTTTGATTTGAAATACCGTCAGTGAGGTTAACGGCTTCTTAACTTTTTTCCCTGCCTCAAACCTTACGATCGCATCAATCATTTGATATTCGCCACATCTTAAAACTACACATTAAGACCACAACGGGCGAACCCACCATACCAGGATCTTTCCTAACACCCGGGCGCAACGCTCCAAATCCTGCGGTAAGCGACCGCCACCGCTCCATTTAAGCTTATTTCAACCACGAGCATCCGAGCCTCATATGTACCCCGCGCAGCCGGGACTCAAGCTCTTGGCGCACATATCCTAACCTCATGGATTGGGACGTACGTGTCTCACATGTTATTAGAACAAATAAAAATAAAGGAAGAAGTTAACGAAGTGGAGAGTCGATCATGGTGCGAATATGTTGAGCATCAGGTTGGATAATGAGCGGTCGTTGATAAGCATTTATGTAGTTCACACCAGTCATTTGGAGGCATTTTCAATTCACCGGATAGCTAATGAGCGAGGCGACAGGTCTCTTAAAACTAGTACACGATACATATCTGCCTATTCTTCCGCTGCCTCTCACCAACATACAGGCAAATGAGTAAAATGAGTAGACAAACAAGGAAATGATGGAGTGGGGGTATATATTCCAGGAGCCGACATGTCTCGCACTCGAATATTTGCACTACAATCGTGTTGGGAGATCAGACTTTGTTTTTGATATTTGTAGTAATATAGGCAGCCCCACAACTTAATTCTCGGAACCTTTCGAAAACATGGCCGACAGCTCCTTTGCAACTTGCTCTGCCTGAATTCTGTCCTTGGGCTCATACTTCAACATGCCCGCCAATAGTCCCTCCAACGCCAAACCTCCTGTTCCCCAAACTCTTCCTGCGTGGCTTCGTTTTCTCCTCTCAGTATTTCCCCCACTCGTTCCTTTCGGTCAACCGTTCTTGGTTCCCCGCTCGTGTCCCCCGAATCAGGCTTAAACGACCCATCCTCTTCAAAGTACCTTGTCCTCCCTTTCCAATCACGCCACCAACTATCGGGGGGCTTGCCTAAGGTCCGCACCATCTCAATCAAGACCTCGTCGCGGTCGGCCATGAGCGACTCCAAGAGCCTGTGGTCACCGAGAATCTCGAACAACGTACAAGCCAGCGCCCAGATCTCGACCGATGCCCCCATCTTTGCATTGTCTTTAAAGATAACCTCGGGCGCGGCCATGGGAACGGGTGTATTGAGGTCCTTGGGTATGCAACGGCTTGCTGGGAGGAATGCCTCGCCGAAATCTGCGATTCTGACCCTACACGCATCTGTCAAGCAATACTGGATCAATTTGATCGGGTTCGGCGGGCGCACAGCATCCTGTCGTGTAGCGGGAGTCGGTGACTGGCCGTAGATCCGGTTGATTTCGTACTTCCGGGGGTCTCCAAAGCACTCGCACACTTGCTTCACGGTCCAGGAGTCAAGGTCAGCTATTTTGAAGAGAATGTTGGCCTTGTGAAGATTTGGTCGAGGAGGTCAGCGTAGATCAGTCACAATGACACATACCCGTCCAAAAAGGAAGGATATATTTGATAGATGCAATACCGCACTTCTTGAAATCAGTTGTAGGACCAAGAACAAGATTTACTGTACTGAGTTTGGCGAGATAACCCCCCCCCCCCCCCTTCTTTGAGATACGGCGGGTGATATACGCACCTCCGTGAACGATGCCGCAAGAATGGAGATATGCCAACCCTTTGGCACACTGCGTAGCCACTATGTGCGAGATATGTCTCGGCAGTCGGTTCCCCTCCGATTCGTACTTCACTGCAGCAACACTCGGACCAAGAGCTTCTGTGACTATACAGCGATGACAGCCATTCACTCCCTGGACCTCAAACTCGTCGAGTAGTGCCAAGACGAACGGATGTCCTGGATGATTTTTGACCTGGGCGGCGGCACCCAGCTGTCGCAGGATTAGGATCTCCGAGCTATCTCGAGCTGTATCTGCTAGGAGGAGCTTGAGTGAAACCAGGCGTCCTCCTGCTGGTCCCGGGCAAGCCAGACGGTGGAGTAGCATCCGAAACCGAATTTGTGAATGATGCGACATCGCCTGTTGTGGATCTCGTCGTCGATGTCGACGGGGTAATACCCGCCCTCGCCATACTGCTCTACGTCCTCGACATCCTCGCCCAATGGTATGTATGTATCCCTTGGTACCTGCTGTTCATCTATGGTGGTGATGGTTGTCGTTGGAGAGGGAGTCATGGGGGCGGGATGATGAAAGGAGCTGAGATTGAGCAGCGGCTTAACAGTTCGAATTCTGAGTCTAGCAGAAGATAGCACCCGACTGCTGCTGCTGCACAGAGAGTGAAAGAACTGTTTGGGGAGAGCTGAGAGAGATACTAGACGTGTAGAACGGTCCAGTGGACGGAAACGAAATACCATTCATACGCTTTGATTCAGCGTGATGAGATGATCCTGAGTGGGTATGTACAGTAGACAAGAGATGCAGCGGGGTCGTCTTGGGGAGTGGATGGCACATAGTAGGATCGGTTCGTTAGATAGGGACGGGAACGATGGGGACTACATGTATTGTACATTACTCTAAGTACATGTATATAGGTACTTCTGAGTCTCCCCCCAATTACAACGGGAAGGTTGCATGGTAGGGTTAGGGTTTATACAGATTCAAGATCCTTGTATGAAAGAACACTTGATTACCCACTGAGCACGTACTGTTGAATTGATTGTGTCCGAGCCTGGGGATAATTCTTTGGGAAACTTTCATCTGTGGAACACAGTATAGTACCTAAGTCATATCTATGTTATTATGTGGTCATACTCTGTCTCTTTAGTAGTATAAAAGGGCCATCATATAGCCCTCTATAATTGAAAGTCAAGAAAGTGAAAAAAACGCTCGCCCTTTTTCTTGATTTTTGTTTATTCCCTTAAACGCATGCAACCCTGAGGTTATGGCGTGATAAAATTTTATTATTACTCCCAGTTCCGCGAGAAACATGCCCCCTTCACGCAATCTGATCAAAATGCATGCATACACAGCAACGTAGCCATTTATCCCAAACACCTTCAGATGTGTGTGCTTTCTTTCATTGGGTGGCTGCTATTTCAGCTGCAAGCTTTTCGAGTTCATACAGCGAGAGACAAACATATTGTAGAAACAGGGGTCTGAAAACAGGGTTTCTATGACTGGGCAAGCCAATAGGATTCCTCCCATATTTCTACAATAATGTTCCCTCTCGAGATCTCGCTGTACATGAGGCGACCGAGGAACCCTCGAGACCGCATTTCCTGATTTTTCTCGAGCAAGCCGCGTCAGCTAACCTCCCATCATGTGTCCGGCGCTGGTCACGTTCTTCCAACTCTCCCATCTTAGATCCTTATGTTGGGGAATGAAAAATATTCAATAGCTAAGCTTCGATGTCTAACTTTGTTTTCCTTCTTTCGTTCGGACACGGACTCAACTAATCGTTTCTACAACTATCCTAAGCCGATTCTTAGCTTAGCCATTTGACAAAGCTTAAACCTAGTTATTTTGGCAACAGAAACCTAGTCCTCATGTTGAGACGTCGTCCTTGCCCACGTCCCCTGTCCTCTGTCCCCATTCCCTCCTGCAGACCCAGGTTTAAGACTTCGGGCGCCATCCAAACACGAAGCCCAGAAAATCAACCGTACTCAAGTTAAGGGATCTATCATTATTAATCCTGACTTTTCCTCATCTCTATCAAACATATCTCTTGTCATTAAATGGAAAGGCGATGGTATTCGTGATTCGGCAAAACCAAGTGCCGAGGGAGCTTCCCGCGATGTATTGAGACACCAGAATGGCACCGCTACTTGCTTGGTCTTTGTTAAAGTCCTGATGATGTACATCGGTGCTGCCCTCTCCTCAGTCTTTTATGATAATTAACAATATCATATATATAAATGCAGGGGTTCACCTGGTACGTTACACGACGCGAGTGGGCGGTGTAAGGGTCTCCGACGACCGCCACCTCACCATGAACTTCAGTACGGCGGCGCAGCAGGCTGGCGGAAAGCACTTTCCTTGCCATGTGTACCTGCAGGAAGCGCCATCATATCAAGTTAAGCGTGTTAAGTGGTATTCCGAGAAGCTTAACTAGAAGAAAGTATCATTATTCTCGAAACGGTGGGATGGTTGCGAGCTTGAAATTGTTTCCCTTATTCTACCTTCTTTTCTGCTCCAGTTTGACAGTACCTGGGTCCATGGGAGGATGATGGGGCGTTCCAATGTGCGAGTAGGAGAATCAAATTTGGAGCATTTGTTAAGAATACATTATTAAACCTTAAGAATCACATATCGAAGCACTCAGTATTCCGGACATCCTTGTTCCTTGACCTCCCTGATGGTCCCCACTTTTGAGTTTTGGAAATAGGTCTCTCTGCTAGCGCTGTCCCCTGTATCGTAGTTTTTGGCTGACTGGAGTTAGTGAAATTTGGCAAACTTTTAATTACTCTTGTCAGTGAACCATAGTGGTTTTGGCTCACTACATGTTCTACGTACGGGTTAATTGTCGTCAAAATGGTTTAATTTCTAAAACCTCCTCTTGGAATTATGAGAAGAGGTTTCGATATCATGTTAAGGCAATTTATGATAGCGCAAAGAATATGTAAATTATAATTCACTGACGAGTCAGTGAAATCAACCCGCTACGATCCAGGTATCGACACCATGTCTGCATGCACGTAGATGTTCCGAATCGATGCCGGAGTCGGAGCCGGAGTGACGGTGACGGTTATGAACTTGCTCGACTTGCAGTTTCAAGTGTTCTTGAGAAGACATTTGGACATAGTTTTAAGAAAGGTGACAGGTAGACCCTATGGTTTAGTGATTTGGGTGTGTAGGGGTAGTTGATCCGTTCGGAGAAGAATTATTCATAGAACCCTCGGAAAAAGGGTATTACGACCGAAATCGATTAAAAGTAGATTAACTGGGGGGGACAAGTCAAATCACGACACGGTTTAGTTTTCTCAATCTAGTTAAGGCTGAACCCCTAATCGATTTCCTCAACCCTGATTAATTGATCATAGCACACACACTACAGCCAAGCAGCTACCCGTCACCTACATGTGCATGTCGTTTCCTGTAAACTTAAGTGGTGAAACACGCGCCTAGAGGCTTCTGAATTCGAAAGAACGTGTAAACACCATCACGCCAAAGGACCATAGGCCACGCCTGGGTACGCATAAATCACAGCCCAACACGACCATCTATAGAATAACCTCCTACCACCTCCATCACCTCAACCACGCCCTGATCTATCCATGCTAAGCTCCCGTTCACCTGTTGTCCGGTTCAACCACTTATTACCCAGTATCGTGTACAGCTTCATACTTAGCCAACTATATGGACTTATAAGATAGGGCAGGGGACATAATTTCTTGTCTTCGTCCTACTTCCCCCCACGATCTCATTACAGTAATCAACAGAAGGTGATATGGGCAGAAACATGTTTACCCACAGTTGAAAAGAGTGATAGATTCTGGTGGTAGATTTGCTGAGTTGATAACAGATGATGATCCGGTCCATTCGACACAGACATCGCTACTTATCAGCAGTCGTCTGTTACTGGCGGGCGTGTTTGTAAGTGGCACCATCCATTCCCTGACGTCTATCACTGGCGGAATATGTCTGTGGATGGCTGGTATTCCGAACAACTTCTGCTAACTGCAGACATCTGAGTTAATCAATACCGTTAATCATGCCACGCGCAGATATAATGTACCATTGACATCAGTCGAGATAAATGTACCAAAGTGATACGGCGCGTAAAGGTCTGTCGTTGGCTCTGCGGCATCTGCATGACGGTGCCAAAAGATTGCCGCATACTTTAGAAATATATCCCTTGGATTGTCACAATCATCATAGATGTTCCTGTCTTCATTGGCTTTCTCCTCTAAAAGTCGGGAAGATGGGCAAATCGAACTCTCCGGAGGAAATGTGGAATAACGACTGTGGCTAAGATATGATAAGCAGACAAAAGCCATTCCGGTATGCCCTCCCTTTTCATCCATGAAAAGGTCATCGATTCCAGAGGTTTCCCAATCATTAGAATCCTCAAATTGCTTCAGAAGGAAGGTCCTACCTCAATGCCTACCTCGACATCTACCTCGATGCCTGGATACGTATTTACCTAGCTCTGCATTTTGACGCCTGTACTGACACTGTTACAGACTCCTAATTGACGCCCTAACTGACGCCCAAATCGATGCACAATTTGACGCCCAAATCGATGCCTAATTCGACACCAAATCAACGACTAAATCGACCAAAGGTAGATAGGTAGGCAGTTGGGCGGGCAGGCAGTCGGGCAGGCAGGCAGCAGCGCGCGGAGGTAGGTGCGGAGGTGCGCGCGGACTTAGGCGGGTAGGAGGGCAGGCAGTCGGGCGCGGAGTTAGGTAAGCGGGTAGGCGCGGAGGTAGGCGCGGAGGTGCGCACGGAGTTGACAGGTGGTTGATGTAGTTAGCGTAGATTGTATATATAGTAATAGACGACGATTCACGGCATATAAAGGACTACTAGTAGTGGCGAGGTCACAAGTTGTGACTTGATTTATTTCACATTTGCTCGCGGAGCAGAATGTATTTCATATTTGCTCGCAGAAGAGAATTTATTTCATATTTGGCTCGCGGAGGAGAAACAAATAGGGTCGCTCCATGGAGACAAAATTCCTCCGTGTGCTCTGTGGGCTCCGTCGCCTCCATGGAGCCCACGGAGCAAAATGATTCTTTATTGATGTGTTTCCATTACCGATGAAACGCACTGCCGGAATTTAGTAAGGAAGCTGGAGCAGAGAATAGAGTCCTTTGGAGTATAAGTACCCAGGACCATTCCCGCCCAACTGTCCTGATTCTTCTCCATATTCATTATCAGTAGTAGAGTTGTTAAAGATTATTGAGTTCTAGCGATAGTATTTTTGAATAATCTGCAACTTGATTCCTATCTTGCACGGCCGAATCTATTCTATTGGATTCTAGCGATATATGGAAAGACTGCCCCTGTTAAACCTACTGGTGCACTATTCTTTGGTAGTCAGCTCCTATACAGGAGAAAAATCGCAAAATATCGTGATAGCCGAATTCAGCTGCATCAACTCCCGATAGTTAAACTATTTTTAGAAAAATATAAAGGATGGTTCGTGAGTGAGCTGGTACTTTTGCCCCCCAACTCATTCAGGGAGACAATAGTTTACTCATGAAGATTTGTAACAGTACCGGGTCATCTGCCAATTTTAGTAGTTAAGCAATTTTTAAAGATGAGTTAGAACAGCAACACCAATACGGTTGGGGTGGATTGTAATATAAAAGTTTCTAATTGCAGTAATCGTTCAGTATCGCATTATCAATTTTGTTTCTGTCTAGATTAGTGATGTACTATCTACCTTCGTATGTGTTGCAGATAGTAACGATTTTTGTACCTATATGAAATTAGAGTACTAAGTTGACTAAACCCTTATTGGATGTTACCTCATCAGCAATAACCGGGAACCAGTACTCACCAATGATAATCTCACTGCCACATTCAAGTACTAATCCTCAAATAACTACCAATGAATTATTTCCTGTCCAAAAGGGAAGTACACCAGTGTCAGGAACTGAAGCAATACAAGTCTAACTTGTAGTTTAGTATATTAGACAAACGAACCAGTGAAATAACAAAACAGTACATCAGCAAAAAATGAAGTCTCGTCTTGTGACGCCTAGGCGCCCCAGACGCGACAGAAGACACAAAGCGATTTCTTACCTGCATACCGACACCTGGGTGCCCCGCGACGAGAGCTTTGCGTCCCTTTGTCAAGTGACGTCGTCGCGACAGGTCTAGATGCAAAGCTGCCCCCTGGCGTCTCCACACTAGTATCTTTAACCCGGTTAACGGCTTTCACTAGCAGTTTTTGCTGGCAGAATGAGATCACCCGGCAAAAGGTACATTGACTACAACATCGCGCGATTGTCATATATATTCGTCTATCTGTCTACCTAATTCTATGTACATATTTGCTAGTGCCCCACCTACCTCCGCGCCTACCTGGTTGCCTGCCTACCTCCGCACCTGCCTACCTCCGCACCTGCCTACCTGTCTCCGCGCCGCCTACCTGCCTGCTTGTCTACCTCCGCGCGCTGCCTACCTGCCTACCTCCCTACCTCCGCAGCTGCCTGCTTACCTGCCTACCTATTAGGAGCTTAATTGACGTTGATTTGGTGCCCCGTCAGTCGTCGATTTGGGCGTCGATTTGGGCGTCGATTCGGCACTCTATTTGATGCTCGATTTGGTGCTGTATTTGGTGCTCTATTTGGCGCTGTATTCACTGCTGCTGCTGGTCTCGCTGCTGCTGGATTAATCGCTGTTCAATTCGTCGATTAGCGCCCACTTTGATGATAACCGTGATGGTGATTGTGGGGGAATAGGGGGGGGGGGGGGGTTGATGGTACTTGGAGATTGTAGAGGTGATGGAGATGAACAGGCGCAGACGGCTTGATATTTGCTAAGTGCCCAACCCTAACTCATAGATTGAGCTCTAATTCCCTTACGGATTTCTATAATCCTTAGCCATTCGGAAGCCTTAGTCCTAGAAAAGGTCTTAAAAAAAGCGTGATACATGCATAACCCTGAGCAACGGTCACACTTATGCCCAAAACAGGCCAAATTTGGGCTTATTTGAGACGTAAGGTCTAAATATGACTTTTCGCCTGCTTCTCAGGCTTATAGAAATACCCGTTCTGACCCTAATGTAATAAGGACTATAAAAAGAAATAAGGCCGAATTATCGAAAAAGGATGATATATTGCTTTTGGGGGCCTTATTAAGCCTAATATTAGGCTTCAAACACTACCCGTCTCAACGGTAAAGTACGGGCTGTATATACGAAAATACACTCAATTAGTCATTACCTCTTGTTCTTCAATTAAGAAGGAATGAATAATCAAGACGTGTATCTACCTTTTATCCTCCACACACCCGCATGAACTACCACCATGATTACCCTCTGTCACTCGGGTAATCAATGCAATTAATGAATTAGAAGAAAAAAACCTGTCATTCTCTTTGTTGAGTGAGAAAATATGACCGAGTGATATATGATGATCACAGTGGCCACTATCTTTTTTTCTTTTTTTCTAATCCATTAATTGCATGCAGATGATGGCTACCTCGTTGTTCGTTTTAAATTGTTTGTTTCCCAACCGACACGGAAATCATCTTGTTATTTGGAGAATCAGACTCCGTTTGGAAGTACACTTTTGTTGTAACCACCATCCTCGCCAGTTGCGATTTGGATGATGGATATTGTCATCCAAACGCCTCTAATATTTTCTTGATAATCTTGCGCAGAAAGGGCTTACCACATCAAAATTTGTATTAAGGTTGTTTGTATTTGGTGGGTCATGTCCCAACGAAGAGGTTGATTGCAATTGCGAGGATCATTATTCCCGGGCTCTGGATTGAAATTGAAATAGTGTATTCAAACTCTCAAAATTTCTCCGTGTCACAATTTTCTTGGGATCATGACTAGCGTGTCTTCCGGACAGAGCCTTAGTAGTAGTCAAGTTAGTCAAACTATAAAATTAATTACCGCTACTCCAAGCTGGATCTTTCCTTATCACTGCTCCAGTAGATGATTACTCTAGGAGTGCTCAGGTGGTCATGGATGACAGAAGACACGGAGGCAACCTATGCTTTCTGTATAGCATATATTGAGGTCATGGGCTATTCCCAGTATCGACCTGTGCTGTCCGAGCGAGATAGCTGCCCTGTCCAGATAATATCTGCATAGTACAGTACGATGCCAGTCGTGAGGGTCAGGCGCGGCGTCGCAACGCCGCGCGCGCAACCAGATTTCCACAACCTTTTCACGGCAGGTTGGTACACAAGATATTAAATGTCAAATTATTGTTATTTATCTACTATTTAACAACTATACAAAAATTCAGCTCTCCAAAGGATCAATTGTGGTTGCTGTGCTGGTACCCGTGATGGTTCGGGGGGCGTTGCGACGCCGCGCCTGACCCTCACGGCTGGCATCGTACTGTACATACCATACGAAGAGCCTCCTCTATCACGAACTAATCTGAACAGAATATTCTGTTCAGGGTGGCTGAAATTGTCCACCAGTGTTATTTGGGTATATAGTGTCCGTTGTGAGGGATACGATATTACAACCTGAACTATCAGGGTCGGAGTAATTTCGACAGACATGTTTGTAAATACCTTTTTTTTTCTTTCTTCTTTTTTGACACAATAATACCCTCGTTGATAGAGATATCCGTGATGGTAAATAATATCTGGATAGGGCAGCTATCTCGCTTAGACAGAACAGACCCACTCCGGTACAAGACTCAGCGATGCTTTATGAAGCATCACTCGGTTGTAGAAGCACGTTGTGTTAAAACATGGCTTCCAAAGCTAGCATCAAAGAGGTTTTAAAGTTAATGACTATAATTCTGTAACTGGGATCATTCCTCATGTATGAAGCTTCTTTCAAGTTCCCTTCACGTCAAACCAAGCGACAGTTGTGAATGTTTAATGAGGGCCACGAGAAGAGATCAGATTCGCAGTGGTTTCATCTTATTCGTTCCAGAGGGCGATTAAGCCAGCCCAGGTCAAACATATGCAGGGCCCGGCCTAGCCCGGCCCGCTTGCTCAAGGCCTGGGACATTGAGTGAAGATATATGGGCCCCGAATTAAAGGTTGTAATAATTTAGTTATATAATTATCGAAATACATAAATATAGTACAAAGTTATTTGTCCCTTTCTCACCCTCCTTCTAAGATAGAAATATAGTTGGCTAAATGACCTTCTCTGGAAATACCTGGGTCCAAATCATATCCGAAACCCACAGGGCTATTAAATGTGGCAAAAGCCCGGGTCAAAATCTGTCACGGCCCAAGCCCTCCGTTCCGTGGCCAATCCCAAGTCGCCCCCTGCTTATACGGAATACGAAAGAAACGGCTTCAGGAGTCTCAAGAGGTCTCGAGAGTATCACGAGATAATTGTAGTCTCATATCCAATCCTGGAATAGGCACCTTCTCCTTCCACCGGAATACCCTCCACACTGTAACAGTTGTTAATTGATATTTGGCGAGGGGTGTCTAGATCTCCTGTAAAGGTCGAAGGTTTCCGATGAGCTTGTTAAGAGAATATCCAAATTTTGGATTAATATATAATCACGTGCATGATCCATAAAGAGGTAAATTATTTAATGACGTGCTGATTATTATTAGACATTTACGTTAGGTATAGGTAGTGGCGCCGGAATCCTGTACTTAGCATATATATCTCGAGACCAACCTCACTCTTGTCTGGAGATGGTTGTCCCTTCACACTTGCTGTATTGCCAACTCTTGCAAAAAAGTCTCGAGACGATAACTCGAGACATCTTGTCTCGTGACCATCACTATGAACGTTTCAAAGGCGTAGATGTAATACTTCAAGTTCGGG
Organism: Morchella importuna; assembly: GCF_003444635.1. Lineage (NCBI taxonomy): Eukaryota > Fungi > Ascomycota > Pezizomycetes > Pezizales > Morchellaceae > Morchella > Morchella importuna. The sequence continues at coordinate 80,818 of NW_025763465.1, read as the reverse complement.
ATTATAGGGTCCTGCGCCGGTGTATATAATTTGTATATGTACCTTATATCGATCTATAGCGTAGCATCGACCCAAGTCGAATCGGTGTGCTCCACGAGCTTCCTCTACAGTGTAAGTAAATGAGTCAATAAATGAATCATTTCTGAACGTTAGGACTTTGGTGGGAAATGAATCCCCTGAATTGGGTGGTTAACGACATCGGGAAATGTCACGTTTTTACTATGTGTTAACGAATCAGTAAATGAATCCCTTAGTTCAGTACATGATGTACGTACACATTAATAATAAATGAGCTAGTCCGAAAGAGGATATTCTAGGCGGTCAATTATTTGTTTGCCTAAGAACAGCAAAAATAATTGCTAGCAGTGAGGGTTGAACCTAGAAGCCCTAGAAACACTTGATAGACTACATGTATATCACTTACGCCAAATAACACAGAATAATTATAGGTTTATGCACATATCAGTGGAATATAGTGGAAATGTGTAAAGAAAATGCTATTTTAATGTACAGTTCGGGTGAAATGGGTACAGGAAATGCTACTTTAATGCATTGCAAAAAGTCACTCTGTAAATGCATCACTTGGGGTTGGAAATGAATCACTTGTGTCATTTACCAACGGCGTCCCCGGTAAATGAATCAATTGATTCGGTTACTCAATTCGCTTTGGTGGGTAATGCATCAATTGATTCATTTACATTGCTAGTAGAGTTCTTGAAAGCTGTAATCGATGATGATAGGCTTATACAAGTGTAATATCAACCGTGCAGAAATGCCTGTTAGGGTTAGGGTTGAATATTCTGAAGCTCTTTGTAACAGTTGAAGCGCGAGAGGATGCTGGCTGCGGAACTCGGCTTCGAAAAGATTCAAAATATAGCCAACTCAACTTCTGGCGACAGCTGCTCGTGCTTGGCTAGCGCGGACTACGTTGGCAGATCATAATTGTGCTTGATAAACCGAACGTTTGCCTGCGTCGGCTCGTGGTTACCCCCCAATATACAGGAACCTGGCGAATCCCCCGGAAGAAAAGTAATAACCACATTTATTACTTCTCCAATCGGTCGGCTGCATCATTACATATAAGTATAGAGTCTATCTACCATCTTTCAACCTCGTCGATCCTGCATGACCACATACTTGTAACGCCAGGCAATTAATTAAGAACACAAGGCAAATATGACTAGTGATTATAAATCTTAGCTTTAGTCATAAAAAAGTCCTAGCTAATTCAATTCAGGTCATAGAGCGGGACATCAAACTGCATACATAAACAATTCATAAAAGAACAAAAGGAAATGAAACAAAGGAAAGTCAGACCAACATTATTTAAAAATATATGGATATACGCCACCCCCCCCCTCCCCTTTCCTCAATCGACCCCACCCTAATTATGCGGATCGTCCGGTAGACTTCTGCTTCCTCATAGATGCGGCCAGAAGTCTATCCACAGCGGAGTTTCAAATAATTCGTCCGTTGCTCTCCGCAAGCCAATATATGAGTCAATGGTAAAGTAGATTGAACAAGCGAAAGTAAGGGTGATGAAAAAGATACATGTCGAGAGAAGAAAGTAGTGCCAGACCAGCAAGAGAACTCGGGAAAATGATGATCTGGGCTTGTTTGGATCCGGGTCTACACGTTTTGCGCACATCTTATGCATTTCTCTGAAAGTATATGGTATGAGCGAACGCCGACTCTTACTCCGGTCGCCCGTACTCCCCTCAATCATGTAAGGAGCCTCCCAGAGAATGCGAAATAGGTCCCTCTCGTACCTGGTACAGAGGTCGATGAATACCACAAGAAATGGAAGCACAATCATCCCTCCGCAGGAAATGATCCATAGGATTGCCTCCGCCTCTGTCGGGTATTGGGCTGAGCTTTTCTTGTCGTATCCCACTGCGACGATGATATGCAGCACTCCCACAACCATAACAAGAATCCCTTCCACTATCACTGCCACTATGCCATACCACTCATTCTTGGTTGAGTAAATGTGTTTGGTGATATCAAAGATTGCCTTTATCATGACTGCGACAAAGTCTGAAGTTGGCTTTTTCGTCGTTATGTAGCGGGGGGATTCCGATGCAGGTTTCTGCTTCTCGGCAAGCGCCGCTTCGCGAGCCTCGTTGGCTTTCTGGACGGAGGCCTTGCTTGAGGCAAGTGCTTGGTCGAGCTTTTCTTGGTCAGTGATATATGGAAATACTCCTTTCACAAATTCTATCACGATTGGCTCAGAGATATCCAGTGGCTTTTTCCACCAGCAGGCGTATATAACTGATGTGCAAACAACCTGTATGATCACGTGTACCTCGAGTAGGGACAATGGCAGGCGACGTTTATCGCCCCAGCGTGCGAACGCTTGCACAATCAACCACAGTGCCTGGAGGAATGCGAACAATTTTGCAATCATGTTCGCTTTGCCTTTGTCGTCCATAGAACGCTTGTCGAAGGAGGCTGGTGTTATACGGCCCTCTTTCACGTACTCGATGAAGCCTTCAGGGGTGAGAATAGTCCAGTAGACCTCCATCGTAGTATCCGGACGTCCCGATATTCCTGTTTCCGCGCGTGAAACAGAAGGGGTCGACGTAGACAAAGGGTTGCTTGTAATTGGAGCTATCTCTTGGATTTCGGACTTCGGTATCTCGATCGCCTTGCTCGGTAGAGAGCCAGCACCGGACAAGAAAGACATTGGACTACCGACCCTTCCTGTCGACGGTACAGGGCGAGGCTCGACAACCTTCCCCTTTGCATCCTTTTCTAATGTCATTCTCTGCACGACGAAACCCCCCATGACGACAAAGAATGCTCCGTACATTCCTAGCTCGTTGCTCTCGTCTATCGCCGTAATCTTTTTCTCCTTGTGCCAGGTCTTCCTCATTTCGTTCCATGCTTTCCGGACCCTATATGCATCATAGAGTTCACCCATCGCGCAAACCATTATACCCGGCGGAAGCACTATCGAAACGAACATGAGCACAGTCTTGTAGAATAGTCGGCAGATCTTTGAAGTTTCCGGCATGATGTTGGGATGGATACTGGTCCAGATACAGAAGATATATGTCGCTGAACAACTAACAAGAATTCCAATGGTGCCGCGGCCTTTTGGTTCCGCGTGCCAAGTAACAATCCCTAGTGCGCCAGCATCGACAGTATTGAGGCCGTCGCCAGCGGGTGGGGTGGCATTTGGGTCCGACTCGGTGCCATCTGAACTACTTTGCGGTATTGGGGACCCGAGGCATATATGAAATACCCCCACAATCATCAACATGAGTACCAGGGATAGCTGGTACGAAGTAGGGAGACCCATTGCGGAGAGTTCAGAGATATATTGTGCAATACGGCAGGCTTCTAAATCCCCACCGCCACTCGTACTGATTAGCCCCCAAATTCATGTCCATACCTGCGGGGGTCTCAAGTACCGTCAATGATTATTGAAGCTTTGGCAAGTGTTTGAGAACTCTCCACCCGTTTTCTAACAGCTATTCCTACACCTGACATTAGCATGGGATCGACATGGAGGTGGATTCGAGCAGTCACAGGGAGATCCAGCACGGTCTTCCCCTCAAGAGCCAAGGGCAGTAGATACCTACTATCTGATACTGTATTTCCCGTCGGCCTCCAGGCAGCGAAAGCGCAATCGCCTGAGCACACTGGTAGGGCAAAAATCCGTTTGTAAAACACTCTGACTCAAGGATCCGAGATGGCTAAGTGTAGTTGGATAGACCGTGATACTAGAGAGCAACTAGAAGCCGGGAGTGTGGGAACTGCTGGCTGGCATGTTACTATCTTCAGAATCAGTATATGGGAGTGTAGAATGAAGCGACAGTTATATAACGAGCGGGGCCATGGATGCGCCCTTACGGATCTATCGGCAGCTGTGGTAGTGAAAGTGCCCGCCCTACTGGTCTCATTATGCATATCCGAATCTGTATGTACGGCCTGTTTCTGACCCAGATGTGGGTGGGTGACACAGAAACAAAAGAGCGATTACAAACACCATTAGCATAGGTCGATGGATGAATTGTGCTTCTCATGAGGATTGGTGGTGTTTTTTTCTTTTTAGCGAAATACGTACATCAAAAACTTTTCAGAACCTGGCGCTGTGCAGGTCTCACCATCTCGGTCGAGACAGGTATGGAGGCCTGGGAGGTCCACTTGCAGGTACTAATAGAGTACACACACACACCACACACACCGGATTCTAGGCTGCGGGTAGTACTCATTCTTTATTCTAACTTCTCGGGATGAGACGCACATACTCTAGAGTAGAGTACAGTTGTCAAGTGGGTCAAGGTCAGTCACCAGTGAGCACTCGTTCCAGGCGGCGTTGTGTAACGTGACAAGTAAATTCAATCACTGGATCACGGAACCCCCACCCCCCGGCCAAGATCTGCCAAGACTGACCCGGTTATCGAATTCTGACTATCGTAGGAGTCCTGATCGAAGCGAGGAGTGCTGATGTGCATATATACCTGGAAGACTTTGCTCCATACAGTGTGATAGAAAATCTATGTACTCTAGGTACTACACTAGAGGGGGGGACGGGGAGCTTTATTGGCCCATCCAGAAATACAAACCCTGTTCACAGCTGTATCCGCGATCGCCTGGTGGGCCGAAACATGCTCAGAATCTGGTGCTTTGCATATTGTACAAACCTGGCGCTTGCTTTGCTAGATAGGGTAATGCTACAGTTGAGATTTCAACAAGAAACTCCCACAAGCAGTGAGTTTTGGCCCAAGGCTGCACAGCACCAGATTCTGAGCATGTTTCGGCCCACCAGGCGATAGTACCTACATGTCTCCCACTCAACAAGTTACGCGATTCCGACTTGCTGCTGTGTAACAAACCAACTAGGTACCTACTCTACTCTACTCTACTCTACCTCTACTGCTAATATCATAGCGTTTCCGAACACGACTAATATTGCATGACATACAAAAAGGTGGGTTTGGCGCTTTTTTGTATGGTATGCAATAGCAGTCGTGCTCGGAAACGTCATGAGATTAGTAGTACTCTACACTACAGATATGTACATTGCAGCATGCCGCCTAGGTACAGGGGTCAACCAGGGTTATCCAGAGCAGGCATAGCACTGGGCACCCCAGGTATTGTAGAAGGGACAGATTTTCCTCTCTAGATCTAAATATAAAGCTCATGTATACTATCAAAATATATCCCACGATCTTGATCGCGACATTTCTACTATGTATGTCTCTACTATACCGTAGCGTATGATTAAATTCGAGGGTGAAAATGATAATGCTTTGGCCAACACGCTTCTCCGCGTTTAAACTTTGAATAGATTGATGGCTTATTTGCATCCCTATATTTCATTAAGAAACCCAACTCGTGCCAATCAATCTTGAGTTCCACATGATACGGGATGTCTGAGGTTGCACCCTTCTCCAATACCTCCTCGACGTGTCATTTCTTTTTTACTCCTTCTTTTGGCCAGGCCCTGCTCACAGATCCTTGCCTTTACAATAATTCTACCCTAGCTAGCATGAGGGAAATTCACTGCGCACCTTTCAGTGCGCAGACCGGTCAGCACGTACCTTTTAACAATCGAAAGATTAATAAATAGAATAGAGTAGAGTAGAAAGAACACTTGCACGTACACATTACTGGCATGTGCCATGTGTGCCCTCTATAGACTAGAGCACACATACCTACCCACCCTACCAAAATGTGGTCGAGACCTGCACGCATAGATAAATGTTTCATATTTTTGAAAAATATAATGAATAGTTTGCTGCAAAACATCTGGTTTGCAGCTCATTGGCGTACCCTTTACCACCTGTTGCACCCGTGGCCATGGGATCAGATCAATGTAACCGATGAGGATTATGGATTATTTTCTGACAACTAGAAGTTTTATCAATTCAACCAGAGGCAGTTTAGGGTATTAAATTGAGGCTCTTCCGAAGCTCATTGTCGACTCACCCAATTGGACCCATACCATCTAGCCCTGTCGACAAAACGTGGGAAAAGCAGTGATACCGCCGCTTTCGTACTTAACCGGCACAGTCATTCACAGGGTGAGGACGAACACTGGGTGAAGACGAACCAGGGTTCTCAATATGGCAAGAAACAGCCAAGCTGCCCAAGTGATCTTTCTATCTGTCCAAAAATCCTTGTTCGTCTATACCCAGTGTTCGTCCTCACCCTGTGAACGACTGTACATGTTGGTCCTAGACAGTGACAGTGACAGTGAAAGCGTCGTTCTGCGCGTTTAGTATCCAGCCTTTTACCTATTATCTAGTAAGCACTGTATGTAATCGAGACTGTCTGTTGCACAGTCGAAGCATGGAGGCATTGGCCTAGGCATGCATCATTCAGGGTTCAGGTACTACACAGTTGAACCTTTCCTCTTGGAGACGTCTTTACCCGATGGGACTCTCTGGCGGAAATAAATAGAGATCACGATTTCCGAAGGATGCCGCAGAACAGGGCGCCGCAGACGCCGACATTGCCGCCACCGCCTGCAGGAATGTAGTTCGTAGCATGGGGTGAATACGTTCAAGGTTTCCCAGCCTAGGTATTGTGATGGAGAAATCATGCCGTATATGTGTCACGATTGGTGGAGTATACAGCGGGGGGGAAATTATTGTAGAAGTATGGGGAGTCCCATTGGCCGAGTCATCCACTTAAACCCTGTTTTTAGACCCCTGTTTCTACAACAATTTTCCCCCCCGTAGGTGCTCTAAGTGCTGCACCAATTGCAGTCCGTGGCATGATCTACCGGAACATCTTTTGGGTGGAATATATACTCGCGACCAGCAACAAGAACCCGAAAATGCACGTCCTAATCTGCAACTTCCATTGGAGTAGAAGTCAAAAATACACCAAAGACTTGCAGCTGCATATTCGGGTTCTTATTGCTGGTCGCGAGTAAGCTTCCTTCTTTCATTAACCTGCAGACACCTTGTCTTTTTTTTTTGCCCTTTGACCATGTCGCTCAGTTATTTTGCCTCGTGGTTTGGTTTTATCCAGCCCACCAGCACAAGATACAAGTGCGTGAACAAGAATAAGTATAAAGCATCTATCCCTTGTCCACATATGATGCCTGCTATTAGGTATCCTGGACAAAGATCACAGGTGCCAGACGAACCCAAGTATTTACCTACATAGGACCCCCTATCCAGCTAAGTATCATACATACCACCCTCACACGCTGAAAACCTTAAGCACCTTAGCGAAAAACGAGACGGCCTTGTCGATATACACCCCATGCCAACACAGAACATCATGCTCACCTTTCTTCCCGCTATTGTACCGAGTTTTTGAAATCTCCTCCAAGTTTTACGTTGCAACCACGTTACACAGGCAGAAAAGTCTTTAACTATTAGGCTTCACAGCCCAAAATATCTCCCCCCTCTATTACCATGAGTACCAACCCCGCCCCCCTCCTGGCAGGCCACCCCCTTCCAGAGTACCTCCAAGCAAACGCAGCCTTCGCTGCCCCCCTGCTTCACATAGTGGACAGGCATAAACTCCTCAACAAAATGGGCCTAGAGGAAAAGTCACCCGCTACAGATGACCTCCTACAGCACATCGCCTCCACCTTCCTCGCTCAAAACCCCTCTTTAAACCCAGCCAAGGCCATCATCAGCCTCCTCCTCGGCCTCTCAACCCAAGTCGAGAAACTCACCACAGAAGTCCACACCCTAGCTGCGAGACATGCCGCCGACGTCACCCGCCTCAACGCGCGCATCAACAACCACATTCCAGCCCCTGCCCCACAGGCCCGCCGTCCCCCCCAAAGGCAACCTACCCATCAACCCCGCCAGCCCCTCGCCCCGCCCCGGCCGTCCCCCTCCCTCAGGCCCCCCCGATCGAAGGAGCGGAGCTTCACCTCAATGATCCCCTCGAAACCATCGACTAAAATGGCAACAGACAACTCCTTACCTATGCCAAAAAACTTAAACAACGCCAGGACAACTCCCGCCCCGCCGCCCCCTTCCCCGCTACCCAGAATGCAGGCCCCCGCAGACCCGCAGCTCCCCAACCAGCATCAAACCTCCCCACCACCCAACGCCGGTTCTTCGCAACCAGATCCAACCCCGCACCCTTCCTGAACCACCAACAACTTGAGGCAAGACTCCCCTCCGATCTCGGTAGAGTCCTAGCCAATATAGGCCTCACACACCCCCACACAGCCCTCCAGGTCCAGGTTAACCGCAACGGCACTGTCACTTGCACTGCCTCCCCCTCCACCCCCGCCAAGGACATCGCCCCCTACTTCTCGGTCTCCTCGCAGTCCTGAACCTCGCCTGCAATGCAACCGAAAACCCGCTCAACAACTTTCAACTCGCACCCACCAACGTCGACTATGCCATCCACAACGTCCCCATCTTCGCCCTCGACGTCCCAGAATCCATCTTCACCCCCCACCTCGCCGAAGCCGTCGCCCTCACCACCGGAGCCGCTGTCGCCAGAGCCCGATACCTCACCAAACCCGAGAATAGAATCAGGAAAACCACTACCTCAATCGTCATCTCCGTCCCTGCCGAAGACACCGACAAGATCGGAGACCAAATTCGCCTATTCGGACGCTCTCGCCGGTGTAACAAACTTTGGCTAGCGTCCCCTAACACCCTCTGCCGCAAGTGCGCCTGCCTAGGACAAGCAACAGAAGGATGCCAATCATCCTCACCCACATGCCCGCTCTGCGCAGGCAACCACCTCCGCAAAGACCACCGCTGCCCTAACCAAGCCTGCCCTAGAGAAGGCCACCTCAAACTCATTATCGATTGCTGCGCTACCTGGAAAGCCAAATGCATCAACTGTTCTGGCAACCACACCACCTCTGACAGAGAGTGCCCCGCCAGGCGCACCCGCACCCATACCGCTGCCACAGCGCCTGCCCCCCAAGGCACCACACCTGCCCTCCAGACACCCCAGACAACCTCCCAACGATCAACCTGTCCCAACCCACCAACCCTCAGTCCGCATCAGTACCCGCACCCCAACAAGAAGGGCCTGCGGAAGAGGACTTGACCATGTCGCAGTAATGCCGGCACGATCCTCCTCCCTCCCCTCTTCCCCCCCCCTTTCAACCACCCATCGATCAGACATATCCAGCGGAGATCCTTCCAGCAATCCCTTTACAATAATCCAACTAAACTGTGCAAAAAGCAACGCAGTCTTCCTTTCACTCTTTTTTTCCTTTTCCAAGCAACGCCCCCCCCAAATTGTGGCAGTACAAGAGCCCTTCACCATCCTCAACCACCCCCTAAACGCGCCAGGCTACGAATGCGTATTCCCTCCAACAATAGAGGACGAACCGGTATCGGTCGCCTTCTACATACATCTAGACTTCCTCCAGCATACCTCCTACTTCCCAATCAACTTCGATAGAGGCGGTATCTTCGGCATAGCCATCTACTGGAGAAATTCCGATACTCTCTCTCTTGCAGCACAACTAGAAATAGTGAATGCCTATAATCGACACATCTCACCCAGGAGAAGATCAATCCTCCCGGAGACGATATTCCGCAACACCAGAAACCCCTCCATCATCTGCGGAGACCTTAACATACACAACATCCGCACCGATCCCCAACGCACCATAAACAGAAGAGAGGAGTCACTCTCCTCCCCTTACTTCTCCACAGCCGCAGCCAATGGCTACTCCCTGCTCAATATTCCCGGCAGGATCACCCGAATCTCCCCCAACCCACTCCAAAGATATAGGGTCATTGACCTAGCCTTCGCAAACCCCCCGCCCTCAACCTCTTCCACTCATGGTCCAACAGGCTCCCTAATGCAGGCTCCGACCACACCCCAATCAAACTACGATTTACCCTCTCTCCCGGCATGACCTCCCTCACCACACACACCCCGACTGGAAAAAGGCCCCCTGGCCCGCAATTGTAACGGGGACTATGGACGTAGGGACTATGGTGCCAAGGAATACAACCGAGGTGGATACGTGGCAATAGGTATTCAAGACTATGGGCTATGGAGTGGCTCTACCTAGTATGACAACTAGTTGAACCCTATGACGAGGCGTAGAACAAAAGTAGTATTCGTGGAGTAGATACAAGAGGTTCCGTGAAGAAAAGAGGAAAGGAAGGAAAACATGAAAAGGCACGAGACAACACCCCCTTATATATCCAACTCCTAGTCCGTTGATGACTAATATCTTGCGTAACGGAAACCGAAAGAACATAACAGAAAACCCATTACAAATCATAGTCCAACTGCGCGATTCCTTCTCTTCACAACCCAATCTATCACCTTAGTCGAAATATAATATTGCCGTTACAGCAATCCAGGAAACCCTCCGCAAAACCTCCCTCCACCCGATCTCATACCCCATCGACCACTGGTTTGGGAATGCGTTAGCCACCATCACCGAACCAGTCCTAGCTGCCATCCCGACCAAAAGGCCGTCCTCATGGTCAAATGCATGGTGGTCCCCCCACCTCTCAAAACTTCGACGGGTCTTTAACTCCGTCGCCAGAGCCTATAGAAAAGGGCTATCGCCCCCCTTCGAATACAAAGCCGCCCGCAATGCATACTTCTCGGCCATCCAAGAAGCCAAGAAGAGACACTGGAATGACTTTATAGCTCAGGCCGACTCACAACAGGTCTGGGCCCTCAGAAAAACCACGACCCGGAATAAGGAGACTAAGCTCCCCAAATTCCCAAACGCCTCCTCCCCAACCGAGGTCAAACAAGCCCTCATATCCCATTTCTTCCCCCCCCAACCAAACCCCACCCCAGCTCCCCAACCCGGCTTCTTCCCCGACACTCCAGAAGTAACAGCCATGGAAGTTGCCAAAGCGCTAGCCGCCTCTTCAAACAACTCAGCACCAGGCCCGGACACATTCCCTCCCATAGCCTAGAAAAGAATCCACCAAGGAAACCCATCCCTCATCCCCCAACTCCTCACCCCTCTCCTCAGAAGCAGATATCACCCGATAGCGCTCAAGAGTGCCCTCGGGGTCATCCTCCCCAAGCCCAACAAGCCAGATTACAACTCCCCCGCCGCCTATCGGATCATAGTCCTCCTCGAAACCGTCTCAAAAATCCTCGAGCGGATAGTGACATACCGCCTACATTCCTTCGCCTCCTCATCTCGCCTCATACACCCCCATCAATGCGGTTCAATCAAAGGACTGTCCACAGCAGATGCCGCAACTACTCTCCTACACGAAGTCAGGCTCCTCCAACGCGGAGGCCTGAAGGTCTCCTCCCTCTTCCTGGACGTCAAAGGGGGTTTCGACCACGTCATTCCCTCTGTCCTCGCAGACACCTTTCGCGGCAAGAACACCCCCCCGTACATGGTCCAATGGGTACTCTCGTTCCTATCGGACCGCAAATGCACTCTCCTCTTCCCAGGCGGCCCACGAGCCTCCCTACCAGTAGCCGTCGGAGTACCCCAGGGCTCCCCCATCTCACCCCTACTATTCTGCATATATGTAGCACCACTACACATAGACCCGAACCCCGGCATCACCATCTCATATGTCGACGACTTTGCCTTCACAGTTGCCTCCCCATCCCACCAACAGAACATTGCCCTACTAGAAAATGCCTTCCTCAGAGCAACAGACGCAGGCACCTCACGCAGCATCCACTTCTCCCTCCCCAAAACAGACCTCATGCACTGGCGCACCAGCGCTGATAGAAGCGTACCCTCCTCGCTCCCCATCACACTCAACCGGATCCCCCTCAACCCCAAAAGAGAAATCCGCTGGTTGGGCCTTCAGCTCACCAACAACCTCAACACCTTCAACCACTACTCCAAAAGGTGTGCCTCAGCGCAAGCCTCCTTCGCCATCATAAGGGGATTCGCCTCAGCCAGCAAAGGCCTCACTCCCATCAATTGCCGACGACTAGCAGTCATGGCAATCCTCCCCATGCTCACATATGGCGCCTCCGTCCTCATCTCCACAGCACAAGTACTTAAAAGGCTCGAGACCACCTGGCACTCAGTCCTTAGATGGATCACCAACTGCTTCAGATCAACCCCACTCTCTATACTACAAGCCGAGACATCTTTCCCTCCGCTCGCCCTCTACATCCCCTCCCTACGTATCAGATACGCTGCGAGAATCCAAGCCACATCCCCCGCATACAACCCAGTCACCGCACGCACTCCAGACTCATTCCACACACTCTCCACCTACAGAGAGACCACTCACCGGCACCTTCTAAGAGGCCGCCCAAACCCCGCCGTCAACTGGAACTCGACCAGGAAAGGGGTAGCCCGCCTCCCCATAGACGACCTCTGCCACACACTTCTCACCAACTCTCCCACCTTCTCCCGGAACCATAACACTATCTACCCAGGCCTGGCGCTCTCTATTAAAAGAGACACCCTGCAAATCTGGAGGAATAACCCCCTCCCAGACTACTATAAATTCACAATCAATACATGCCCACACCCCCCCCCCCGATCCCTCTTGTGTTTGACAACACCCTTCTCAACGCCACCAAGACTTGATGAAGTGCGGGGTCACTACACAATCATAGACTTTGCTTTGGCTTCATTTAGCCAAAGCAAGTCCCAACTATACAAACTCGACCTCTCCTTCACTGGAGATGGTCAAAACCTTTTCAAACTCGGTCTCCTCTCTGCCTATGAGGCCAAAACCTTCTCCTCCTCTCTCTTCCCTTGGGGGACTGCCTCCTTCTTCGGGCCCTATGGGTCCTCCTGGCCGTCCCCTCTTTGGGCAGAGACCTCTCTCCGCTCCTCCTCCTCTTCACCACCACTACACTTCTTGACACCGGTTCATCCCCACGGGGAGGATCTCCCTTTCGATATTACACTGCATTCGATCGCGGACCCAGACTTATCTCGGGCGGTACGGCGATTTTTAGCCAATTGGTTACTCTCTTCACTCAAATTTTTCTTTTTTTTTCTCTCTTTTGTCGACTTGTAGTAGTCAGGGGGGGGTTTTCTTATCGTCTACCTTGTAAGAGGATGTGCGGTTGGTAGCATACCACAGTTACTATAACGGGAAGATCGGGCGGGTATAGGGGATAGGTAGAGTTCACACCATAGGTTTATACCTCCATGCGATATTCATGTATCTAGAATCAATTGAAACTATGATCTAAAAAAAAAAAAAAAAACACGCCCATACCCCCACCTCAAACTCGACCGCTTCATCGCAGGACGCATATGTCAAATGCGCGACCATAAGAGCTATCTAGCGGCCCACCCAACTTGAATGAACCAGGACTTCCCCCCGACATGCCCCAGATGTCTCCTCGAAGACGAAGACCTCGAACATGCCATCCTACGCGGCCCCGAGCGCAGCGCCCAGAGGGCAACCTACATACCCTTTGCAAAATCTCTCGACGACCTCTGGTCACCCCCCACCTCACTAGCAGCCCTCTCTTCATACATAAGGGACACCAAAACCGGGTACCCCCCACAAGTGGGCCCACCCATGTCGCCACCCTATGACCTATCCTCAGACTTCGACCTCACCTCACTCTCATCAAGCTCGGCCTAGACGACCCTCATCCACACCAGGCCCAAGAAACTGGCCACAATAAAACGCCGCAACCTCAACACCTAAAGTGTCCTCTCTGCTCTCCCTTGTTCTCTTCTCTCCTATGTCCTGTCATAAATTACGTAGCTGGTACGAAAGTATACCACCCCAGACGGGGACGTCCGAATTTCTTAGTTTGCTGGCCACTAGGAGGAATGTCAGGGTCTCTTCTCAGCGTCTGCTTCATGTACACTCTTCCATATATCTCTTTTGTCTTGTTCTCTTCGGCGGTTTGGTAGGGGAGTGGTGTTGTTCACGCCATAGCTTAGGCTCCAAGTGATATTCTTGTCCCCAGAAATAAATGAAACAATGATTTAAAAAAAAAAAAAAACAGAACATCATGCTACTCCCCTTTGGGTTCTGTATTTACATCTAGTCAGTCATATCTGGCTGGAAAGGGTGAGGGGGTGGTCTAACGTACTAGCCAAAGTGGGTTAGCGGGGACACGACCAGCTTAACGTGCAGAAAGGCTTCGAAACCTAGACACCGGTCGAGACATAGCCAATGCCCTTACGGCGGGGAAAAGAATTTACGCGCTGAGGAACGAATCTGAGGAGCTGTTTTCTTGCCAAGGATTATTCGTGTTCAGGATCTCCTTTAATTACACGCGTACGTAGGTACACATTATATTAGCGTTTTGAGAATGTTAGAGGGTAGCTAGTTCTCTGAAATCTATGAACATTGGGGGAAGGAGCAGAAAGCTTGAGGATCACTGAAGCAGTCTTTGGCCTCTTTTAAAGATACTGACAATTAATTAAGGTACCGGGGGATCTGCTGTGTAAACTAAAGCAATGTAATGGTGGCATTTTTTGCGGCTTCCACAAATTAAAAAGAAAATGTTCCCTGAAGTTGACGCCTCCCCGCCCCCCAAGGCATCCTCCGCAATATCTACTCGCGACCAGCAACAAGAACCCGAATATGCAGCTGCAAGTCTTTGGTGTATTTTTGACTTCTACTCCAATGGAAGTTGCAGATTAGGACGTGCATTTTCGGGTTCTTGTTGCTGGTCGCGAGTAGAGGGTAGGCTAGGTATGCACAGCATCCTATTACATTCAATTTGGACAATCGCGTACTCCACCTTTTTGATGGATGACTTTTCCAATTGCCGGTGTTGTATTATCCTGATATTTCATTTCCTTATCTCTTTCCTTATCGATATGACCCTCTGACAGCTACCTTCAGATGGGGCTCAAAACCATAGACAAACTAAACCCCTTGCTTTCGAGGAAGAATACTACATATGTATGATTAGTCCGCTGATCCATGCCCGCCATCCGCGGAGGCTCCCCGCGCTTGCGTCGGCGACCAGCGGATACCCACTAGCTCAGTATACGTGCTGTAGTTACATACGTATTGTACAAGCGTCCACGCCACTCAATACTAGTCAGATTTGGGGCTTTGGGATAATGACTATGGCCAGTCAGTCATAAGTGAGGTAGTCCCAGGTGTGTTAGGTACAGTATTGTATTTCATGCCCTGAGCAGGAGATGTTACGCAAGGCTTTCCGTTCAAGTACTACCCCATTATTTTGTTCGTGAATTTCAGGCGCCATTGCCGAGCATCCCGGGGTGGGGTAGAAGAGAATCGTGGGTAATCGACTACGCCTACCTTTTGAACTACAATATTTTGTTGGCACTCCATTACAGAAATGTCAGTAGGAGGGGGCAGTGCACAAGGTACGGTGTCGGACAGCCAAAACCGGCCAGAGCAACCACCGACTCCCCTTCACCCCATCGACTTTCAACAACGCAACACTTGTCCAGAAATAATGTTCTTTTGTTAAATGGGTCTAATCATGGTTTTAAACATCCCCATAAAAGGGGATTTAAAATAAGTAATAACTGGCTGCACTATGACCTCTCAAACATTTGGTGCAATCTGCCCGAAAAAAACATAGGTGTGAAATAATAACTTTAATAGCTTTATGCCAAGGCGGCCACATTAATTTAGGATAATTCTTACTATATTGGGATAATTAAATGATCATTATTACCTGATTAGGACTAGTTTCTGGCTTGAAAAGAACATGAGGGTTGATTTTGACTGTCCGGCGCTGTACCTGAAAGTACTCGGCGATTAACGCTGGTTTTAGTGATAGGTCAATATGATAATATGATATGTACCGCGTGAGCAGGGGTATGCTCTCCACCCCGGCAAAATCATAAAAGCACAGGTCAAGTACAGCGAGAGGTAAAATTATTGTAGAAACAGGGGTCTAAGAACAGGGTTTCTGTGGCTGGCAAGCCAATAGGACTCCTCCCATATTTCTACAATAATCTTACCACAAGTTGTACATATGACATTGAGGTTCGGGCCGATCCATGGATATAGGAGTTGATGCATTGGACCGGATAAGAGTATGTATATCCACCTATTACTCCACCCATTTCACTGCTCTCGGTCAGGGGGCGTCTGGACTGGATCAGATCACGACGTACCCATATGTACTCTCTACGTGCGCTACGATAGATATCTATAGAGTATATATACTCCAGAGTAGAGTAGTGCTGGGGTGCCGATAACCAAGTTCGTAGGTAGAGTACATACTCTACATACTCTACCATGCCCGGTACATCAGGTACCCTATGTCCATGCAGCAATTTTCACCGCATTTCGAGCCGCTTGTCTATAGAGCCTTGGCGAAACCAATAGAACAAGAGACTCTAGAGTACCTATCTTCATGCATGTTTCGGAGTTGACCTTCAAGCGCAGATTGCTAGTATAGAATAGGCGATGCATGAACAACCGGCCCTCAGTAACTCAATCAAATATGGGTGAGTAACTATCGTAATTTACTAGAATTACCGTACCAACCATATGCTAGAATGCTAGAATGGTGCCTAGTGTTCTTTCTGTCTAATGCTCTCACTGTCTACTCTAGAGTAGGTACATAACCTTCCTCAGTGCTAGTGTGCTTGCTATGATCTAGTGGAGACTTTTCAAGCGTGTCTTGGCGCCAAGTGATTGACAGGTACCAACAGTTGCCCTCACTCCCAAACGTTTTGTTAACTCTCGGTGAGTGATTTAGATTAGAGCCCGCGCTCACAACGGGATGGCGGTGGATCTTAACCTGGGAACCGTTATGTAACTCATAAACATTGGCATTGTCAAGCTGCTGGCCGGTGAGCTCACTATTGGTCACAAATTTGATAGGTGCAGGGTGTGTGTTGTAGAGTAGAGTAACTTACCTAAGTAGAGAATGAGGCTAAGAAGTAGTTTACAGATAAGCGAGAAATCACGTATGTATGATGTAGGCTAGTGAGGTGGTCACAGCATGCGATATGCTATTCCAGAAATAATGAAATTGATTTAAAAAAATGAAAAGAAAAGAGGTGGTCACAGCAGAGTATTAGAGTAGTTATTACGAGGGGCGTTTCGTCTCTGGATCATCATTAACCACTTCAATAGGTCACTCCGAGTATGTGTATGTCTCACATGTTAAGGTACTGTCTCGCAAGTTAAGGTATATAAGATAAATTGGGATGTCATATCTCATAAACCAACCGATATGCATGTGACCTACTACCTATGCCATACACTCGATTTGTAAAGGTACGATGGATGGTGCAAATTGATGCCCTCATTCTTGCGAATTGCCCTAAAGATTTGTGCCCTTGTAAGTGCATCACAGTGATCACATATTGGCGACTTTGCTTGTTCGTGTGGGTCGCCTAGAGTAGATCAAAAGAGTGGAAATCTATTTAAAATTCCCGCTAGCTAGGGAGACATACCCGTAAATTCATGACCTTTCCGGACACGACTGCTATTGCATACCATACAAAAAAGCGCCAAATCCACCTTTTTGTATGTCATGCAATATTGGTCGTGTTCGGAAGCGCTATGAAACTACGAGTAAACCATAGAGTGCACGATAGGATTGATATCGAATCTACGCGCCAAGTCGCAAGAGGCCTATTTTTTTTTTTTTTTTTTTTTTTTTATATCATATGAATTGATTCTAGGTACAATAACTGCATGCAGGCATAGCCTAAGGCATAAAAACCTATCCCCAATGCCAGTTCCCCTTGTTATAGTAGTTATGGTATACTACCAACCGCACTCCTCTTACAAGCTTGATGACTAAGAGAACCCCCGCCCAAGAAAAAAATAGAAAAATTCCGGATAACACAAAAGAAAGACATATTGCCGGGCCAAAAAAAAGCTTAATGCGTTCTCAAATCCCCAACTGTGATGGAGGGGGGGTAAAAAGGTGTTCCCCTGAGAAAATTCAGGAGGGAGGAGGATGATGCTGGTGGTCTTTGGGGGGTGACCTTCGAGCTCGATATCCCAGAGGAAAGGTTCCTATGGAGGGAGTAGGAGGAGGAGGTTTTGACTTGCCTTGGCAAATGAAGCCAAAGCAAAGTCTGTAGTGAGGAGTGACCCCGCACTTCACGAACTCTTGGCGGAGTTGCGAAGGGGCTTGTCAAGGGCAGGAGGGATGGTCGCAAGAGGCCTACTGAGCTTAATACTTAGCATAATTTAATCCCACCCTTTGTTTATCCTATCAGCTACAGAAATTCCGTAGAGGCATAGTCCAGCGTATTCCCGAATGATAATTGCATGGCAGCTGGACTTGAAGCCCGTTACGGAAATCATTCAGATATTGGCCGCCATACAGCAGTCTATGGATTAGAACTAAATTTGTGTATGATACTCTATATATGACCGCATATGAACTTTAAAAAAGTGCCAGCAAGCCTAAACAACAGCCACAGAAGAAGCGAATGTCAGGCGGAATGAAACCTTCTCCTGGGGCTGAAAGTTATGGGACAAGAGTAGGTACTTGATATGTATTGGGAGTTAAATAAGTGCAAGCACGGGGCCTTTGATGGATACCAAGAGCCTAGTGAGCCAATTGAAATAATTTATGTGGCTTAGTCTATGCAGTATACTAGGCCAAAACTTGAATATTCTTATTTAGACGACCATCTGTGGTGGATTGGCGCCATATTGCACTTTACAAGAAATGGAAATCCTCATCCTGCATCCAAGTGCAGATTCTCTACCAGTCAATGAATGAGTTTGGGACGACGGGTTTCGGGAGGTTCGGCTGCACTCACATCGTAAAGTACTATGACTATTGAAATGTTTTAGATGGTGGAGTTACCCCATATACAGATGTGGAAGTGCTATTTACTCGGCTATGCAGGGCTCATCTGTTGATGTGCGTATGTACCTAGATCTCAGCCATTTTAGCCAAGAGATTCATCTCTGCTGAAAGACAGCGTTACGATACGTTGTATAAGTCACCCGAGACAACACACAAGAACCAGGTTAGGTTACTTTGAGGTTATTCTAATCATCGTATATCACTCGTATACTCATTGGCTTGTTACTAACTATACCTCCGCCGTTATCAGATCATATATGGGTCTTCAAAGCATGGAAGATTATAACACACTAAGAAGCAGTGGAAGACCTGGCTGAGCACCCTAACAAAGTTTCTTGATTGGCCGCTTGGGGCCGGGGAGCGGGTGGTGAAAGTGAAGGTAGTAATAATACCAATCAGCCAACCTCAACATCTCATGTAACTCCCACATGATGAAATGACGCAAGTAGATATATATGGCTATATCAACTGAAAGCAAATGCAATTTCTTATAACCACTCAGAGACTTCAATGTTAAATAATTGTAGCATAAAACCGACCTGGTGAACGGTAAAGGCACAAGTAAGTACTAAATTCACTTTGTGCGCATATATTATATATAGTGTAGAAGGCACATGTGCAGGAGTGTACATCATGCTGGAAACTCGCGCTAAGTTCAACAGCCTCTAGATCTGAGGTAGACGTAACAAAAAAAGAAAAGGTTGGTGTACGTGATATATATGCCTAAAATAAAACGGACAACGATCGTATCCGTTTTTGAACCAAAGGGCCCAATGGAACAAAATTTAGATTTTCAGGCAATAGTCCATTCCCACCCAATATTAATCATGTAAATAAAAGGCGATGAAGATTTAGGCTGTGTTTCACTGAATTTCATTTGTTTATCACAGGCTTAATTGATAGAAGACACAGCTTAGGACGATTATTCACCTCAGAGTCGAGAGCGAAGGTAGCCGGCGAGACACCCTCGAGATATAATATGGTGGAGAAGATGAAAGCTTTGACCGAGCTAATATGTTGTAAGCAATCTGTTTAGGCAATAGTTGGCATCGCATCTTTAATTATCACTCGATGGTCCCAGGTCTTCTGGCCTTTTTTTCTTCTTTCATTTTTTCTTTGTTTAATTCATTAATTACATAAGTCTTGTAGCTTCAAGTACTGCCTTTTTTTTCTTTCTTTTTTGCTTAACTCATTAATTGCGTACAATCTTTCAGTCTGCTTTTATCACCGCTGGTAACGTTTACGGTATGACGCCTCGGCATCTTCGAATATTCAAGACCGCTAATTCAATTTTAATTGTGTATGCTTCAGCTTTAATATGCTGATAGTTCAATAAAACTCTCTTAATTTAACTGATGTTATATGAGCTAGAAGCTAGCTTCCACCACACGCTTGCTTTCTTACAGAAATTAAAAAAGACCTCGTGGCGGCCTATATAGTGATGCACACAACACAAAACAAGCCGAGACTTCCCTGGATCTCGTCTCGTCTTGCCTCTGGAAAGACAGGGTCTTGTGGCTAAGGAGACCTAGGGTAGGTCTCGCGCAAAGTCCCGAGACCACAGCTCCATCTCTAGAAATTAGTAACAAGGCCTTGTATTATACAGGATTAAAACCAAAAACTAGGGTTAGGGCTTGGACGGATTCTTGCGTTTGTACAAAACGTATCAATTTAGGTATCAGCTGGGAAATGCTCCATTTTTCAACATTTTACGTTGTTTCGGGACGTCTCGACACTGCCTGAATGAGTCTCGAGACTAATTGTCTTGCCCAACTACAGGTCTCGTCTTCTCTCGTATCGTCTAAGAAAACAAAGTCTCGAGACCTTTTGTATCGTGTGCATCACTAGGCCTATACATACACGCTAGAGGACCCGTAATGAACCATAATCTGAACATTGGTTTCTATGTAGTTTAGCCCAATTACATATACCTCGAGGTAGCACAGGATATACCATTTCACAAGGCCAATACACCTTGATACATGGTATATTCCTGGGCTCTAGTTGACTTAAGTCAACTACATGTAAATATATACTTTTTCAGTCGCTAGAAGAGAGATAGTATGTGATATACATCCAGTGTGATCGAACCAGATCAGAACTATTGAAAACCCACTAGTACTGCTCTGTCCCATTGAGATAGCCGCACTGACCACATAATGTTTGGATATATAGTACATACTATCCGAATATTATTCACCATAACGGATATCTCTATCAACAAGGATATTATTGTGTCAAAAATATATATATATATATATATATATAAAGAAAGAAAGAGGTTTTTGCAAATATGTCCGTCGAAATTCCTGATCAAGTCGGTAATATGGTATTCCTCACAACGGACAATACATGTATATACAAATTACACTGTGGACAGTGTCAACTATCTGAATGGAATATTCGGTTCAGATTAGTTCGTATAGAGGACTATCCGGATGTTATCTGGATAGGGCGGCTATCTCGCTCGGACAGAACAGTACTGCCAAGACGTACCTCGAAGAGCATAGAGACAGGTATTTGGCTCGAGGCAACCCAAAGCAGATCCCCTCAGAGGGAGAGGCAACTTGATACAGTCCGTCTTGCTCGCCTTGTCGCGCTTTGTGGACCACGCTGGTCGAGACTGATAAATGTTGCACTATCTAGACTGAGGGTTAGGGTTTTAGCTGGCATCTTACGGTATCACTCGCACATACATATCGTTTGTTTCTCTTTTTTAGACCGCAGAGGCATGGTAAAGTATGATGTTGACATTGTCGAATTGGCAACTGCTCAACCGCGTGTATCAATCACCAATAGTGGGTGGGGGGGGAGGTAAGACAACCATTGGCCCCAGTCGCAGCGTAAGCCCTTTTAATATGTACCAAATTCAGCCGGCAGATTCGAAAGCACTTTTCAGTTCATGAGTTGGCATTTTCAACACATACTAAACTGGGGACGTTATGATAGGATTTCAAGAACAAAAGAGCATATATTGTAGCATATAACTAACACTGTTACAAACTCCTTCCACCTTCCTCACATACAAGCCAACCCCCACCGCCTCCTAACTAAGATATAGACCAACCATGTCTTTTATATATCTAAACCCAGCAGTAAGCAGCTTCGACGCCCAATGATTTGCAGCAAGTCTCAAAAGCACCGCTATCAATCCCATTTGCGGGGTTCGCGCACTAGATGCTCTTCATCAGCCAGACTCCCCAAAAGATTGAGAATCATCATATGTTACCTGATTGTTCGGTCCGGGGAAGTACGTCAAGGGGTTACTCTGCCTGCTACAGCAAGTCCTAGTGGCTTCGTTGAACTGGCCGCGGGAGTCTTGGCATTTACAGTTCATTCCTGCGAGGGCGCTGCCGAGTGGGTTAGTTGTTGCGAAGAAACTAGTGCTAGGAAATACAGGGAATTCTTACGAGCCGAGGAAAAGGGTAGGGAGAAGGATGAGGGTACTGAAGGAAACCATGGTTATTGTAGTAGGTGATTAGTTTGTTTGAAGGATTAAAGCGTCGAGAAGGGTATGAAGATTGAGTTTACTTGTTGTACTGCTGGAGGAGATAGAGTGCGGTGGAATGAATTGAAAATCGAGAGGGAATGCGGGAGTTTAAATACATATGAGATTTGGATGAAAGCCTATAGAGGATGTGATGGGGGTGTTCTGCCATCAGAAATTAACAGTTACGGTACATACAAGGAATTATTGGTAGGAGAGGATGATATGCATAGAATTACTGTTTATGTTCTTATTACGATCTGCTACATTAACTCCTCTATTCGTAAATGAGGAGTGGAGAGGTTCCCAGTATATCTCCGGATACGAATCATGAATTTCACTCATTCGCAATATCCATGTACTACAGGTATCGTTCGATCCGGACGTGCCGTCGCTGCGCCGCAGACATTGCGCCGTGAATGGTCTCTAGCAGGGTACTGTGCCGAAACGACGTGCCTTCTGCACAATGGATACCGAGTAACGCGTATATGCTGTTGGTAGAAGCATCTGACTGCGTTTGAGGTCGTTGAAACTGCACATTATAGGAGCTTCAAGACTGAGTAGACGTGAAGACAGGCTAGGACTCGGTCGGATAAAGTAGATTACTGTTCTGTGCTATAGTAGTCTATAAGTTCACTGGTAAATGGATCATAATTAAATCAAATGTGCACATGTGGCGGAGTGAACAGTGATGACCAATCAATGAGAAACCATAAGCTTCCCTATGACAAGGAAAGTGCACAATTCTGTAAAAGGATTGATAATACCGCAATATTATAGGCCAATACTTGAGTAGCGTTTAATTACCAAATACAGAGGTGTTGAAAACCCTTAGGTGTGCTGATGAGCTGTATATATGTATTGCCAAATACAGTAGTACACTTTGAGCCGTTTTAATTAAAGCACGGATATCGAATATCCAATATTTTTGCAATCAACAAATCTTTGGATGAGGGATAGGGTATACGCACTTCTCTCAAAGACCGTAATAAACATTATCATATCACGAAGCAAGAAGTTCTATGTACACCGAAGGACCTCTCATGATATCTAATTTAACAGCTGTCTAGCTAGCGACCTGCGATATGTCGATTGCTAGGCTCTTGCCGGCTATTCCACGGACCTCACACCCTGTTTCCAAGAGAGCTATGAGGAAGTTCAGTATGTTCACAGTTTATTCATCAAACCCTTGTTCAAATGAAGCTGGCTGAGCACCATATATCTGCATGTCATGTGATCTGCAGATCCGGCGATCTTATTAGTCTAGGAGGAATAAGTTCCCAAGAAGTGGGGCCTAGCTCTTCTCCGCGTCCGAATTCGGTATCCTGTTGTGTTTACTAAGTATCTACCGGAGTAATGCTCAAGATGTAATCATGTATTTGGCTCAAAAACTAATCGCGGCAAGGTCAGAGTAGGGTTGAAGCGATGACTAAAATCATGACAAAGTTATTCCCAAGGATCTATCCCTGAGACACATGTGCTATGCCGGTAGGGGCGAGTGCATATTGACAGTGGATGTGCTTGCTTACACTGCTATTATGTGCGCTGCTGCAGCGCTGACAAAGGTGGTTGCTACTGGTTAACGCAAAAGTCGGCTTGGCACGGCTAAGAAAACCAGAACTACCGTCAACCAACTACATGTAATATTATATTCAATCTTTGTGGGATCTCGATTTTGAATCGTGAGACTCGCTACATTTACTCGCACGTAATGTTCAAGAGGAAAACAGCCAATGAGTAATGGGCGAAGTGAAAGAAGAAGCATCAGTTGCCAATCTGATTTCTAGACTGCTTCCACTGATGGCTAGACTCTTATATTCCAGGTGGGACTTGCTATTCAGGAAAAGCTGAGTCGCCTTTCCTCCAAGAACTGAACTTAGTGAGTTTGCCAGTGGAAAATCCACACAATTTTCACGAGGACATGTACATCTAGATAGCCGCTGAAGAAATCCCCGATTGACAACCTAGGAATTTCAGTATACTCTCCCTCTTAGCAGAGTAGTACTAGTGTCTGCACTAGTGCCAACTGACTTGATCGAGTGCACTAAAATTTTAACCTTAGCATAAAACCTTATGTACCTGCATTAGCCCTCAGCTGTATAGCCTGTGTCTAAATCTCCCGTCGTTTACAGACAGGGGTTGTGAGAGAAGATCGCCGTTCCGCGCCGGACCGAGACGGATGCACGCTCAGGTTGGCATGTCTTGTAGCAGGGTTAGGGTTGCATCAACGCCTTGGCGTTATAGACTCAAAACACGTCCCGGTTAGTAAGTTTGAATAATAAGGATAAGGCCTATGTAGGGTGCACGTTAAACGTTGAGTGCATTGATTGATTTGGTTGACTCTGTCAAGGCATGCATATAACCACTCACTCTTGTCTTGGGCGAGGCTTAGACTCAAGATTTCAATCAAGAAAAGTATTCGCGTGTCTTCACTGAAAAATGTAAAAGAATAATCATAGAGTAGCGCTCGCTCTTGGCTTCAACTGAATAGCAATTCCCCGCCTTCGAGCAGATTTATGACGGAGCTGGACGGAAGGATCGAGACCAGGAGTGGAAGATACATGTAGTTAGATTGCGGTCCTCGAGGTTGTGTAAATAACCCGAAAAGGGGGGCTCTTCAGGCTTCCCGTACACGTGGACACACTGTATATCTGACTTGGTTTATTTCCATATTAAATTTGTTTCTTTGTCGATCCGGGTGAGGGATGAGTGGAAGAGTTTATATAACTCTACCCACCATGGTGTTTCGTATCTCCGACCCAAGAACTAGAATGTCAAAGCCGAACACTAAAAAAGAGTTTTAAAACCTTCTTTAAAGAGCTATATCTGTACGCAAAGTTTACACACTAAGGTCTTTCATGGGCGAGTTATGCATGTAGTAATTCATTAATCAATCCCTCTCTCATCCATATTACTATGGAAATGCAGAATTCCTGGTGAATCGTCTACCGTAGTAGGGCAGCTACACTAACACGAAAGCAATTGCATGATTAAGGTTATCGAAACAACTATTTGTTTGGATCTTCATGATAATGATCGTAAGATGCGCTTTTGCTGACATAATTCTGGGCGGACAATATTTCAAACGCCTTGTGAGTATTCATATTATATGAGGTACTTTTCACGCCCCAATGGTTATAATGAGATGATAAGAGAACGCACAAGAGGTACTCGTTACCACCAGCAACGACAATTAGTCGTTTGCAGGACTAGTTACAGCGTCATGAAATATCCATGGCTGAGGTAGCGACGAAAAGAGAATTGACATAGGGATCGGTGGAGGCCAGGGGGGTTTCTGGGCCTGGGGGCGGTGTTACTATGACTTATGTAATTAAATGCCCGATAAAACGGCAACATTCATGATCAACTGCCGAAAGCTTTCGATCGAGGTGTGAAGCAGGCTTTTTAATGGGCCGGACCGGTCTATACCGGACCTTGGACTGGTCCATATAGAGACAGGACCGGTCACAGAAAAATAAATATATGGTCCCTCCAAAGGTGTTTGTTGAAGTCGAAAGGGCTAAAAGGGAATTTAAAACTTGTTTTCTCTCACAATTGGTGGAAAAATATAGTCATAAACCGGCCCATATATTACTCCGCTTGACTGGCCCAGAAAACCACCCGGACCAGCCCAGCCCAGCAAAGGAAAATCAAAGGCCGGCCTATTAAAAAGCCTGGTGTGAAGGGGGGCAAGCTAGGAAGTGAAGTATTACTGTTAAAAACCTACTGAATTAAGCTCATGTGGTATTACCGGTTGCGGTGCAGAACTCGTCGAGTTGCATGCAATTAATGAATTAAACAAAAGAAAAAAAAAGCAGAACTCGTCGATACGGCTTCTGACGCTCGTGCACTGTAAAGAATCCAAGGATTACTCCTCCTTCAAGATGTAGGTGCTGTTGGTGCCAAGTTTATGGGTCCAGCATGTTTAATTTAGCTAAGGGATCTAAAATGAACTGTGCATTTGGGTATATCCCTGGGGAATTGGGAGTGGTGTTCGGTGCCGGCCAGTGTGGGGCCGTCAGTTGCCGAGCCGGTTCTATATACTCGAGTAGTAATAAGCACGAGATGGAATAAGACGGAATGTGGGTAGGTTACGAGATTTTGTGAGGTCGATATCTAGATCGCCACAGAGCTAACCCAAACCCACCAAGATCAGGTAGGAAAAGCCAATCAATTCTCGATACAACTCGAGTCATACCAAACCCTACCTAAATGATACCGTCGTCAGGACCGCGACCCGTGGATGCGAAGTATAGATCTATATATGATTATTTAGATAAGGCCTTTTCCCCTGTATATTCAAGAGTCCACTGCGTAAATATACATATAAGATCGAGTATGGATGGGTGGAAAGACAAGGGCACTGGGCTATATCACAGTAGAGTAATTGTTAGATTTACTCCATATAACCTAACCGGCCTGGGTGCTACTATATGGGAACGCTACCGTAGATCTAGATGTACAATGACAAGACTTGTAGGACTACTTCCTAAACGTGTCCTCTCGGAAGCTAGATTAGTATCAGCGGTTAGAAAGAAATTAATGAGTGAGATCCTGTGACTAAACTCCGGAACGTTTTGGCCAACTAGGTGTCGACTCGTTTATCTACAAGATTATGACAATTAACAGGACGGGGAAGGGAGGTATTATACCAATACTTCTTAAGCTCACGATATGTATATAACGTAAGGCCGTATTTCAGGGCCTTCCCGGACACCGCACTTTACAGCGAGGGTATGTAGATTTCCGCGCCGGTTTTCCTCCCGACCCACCCAGACGCGCAGTGCGCGCCATGGCCACCTATCTGACTTCGTCTCGAGCTAGGTGCACAACATTAATGCGCCCCTCTTTCCATATGTTGAGCAAACTACAAGTCGGAACCGACGGCTGCCTCTGTAGATCTCAAGCCACCGCTAGGACCCTGCATGTCTGAGAATTCAAAGTGGACCACATATGTACCAGTGTTGCGGATGACAACAATAGACACCTTCCCCCTCTACCGGAACACTTCAGTCAGTAAGTGTACACTCAATCGTGAGTTACTCAGGGGGTTACCGACATTGGCTATTATACTGATTTATGGATTTTTTTGAGTAATGTTACACACCGTTACTGTTACCGTAACTGGCTCTGCTCCTGTTCCTCACCACTTTTCCTAGAATCTAACGATTAGTAAAGGCCGTGGCATGCAAGTGAGGCAGTTATGGGGCGGGGAGGGGCGGAATGTGCTCAATGCGCTTAATTGTGTGGCACATACCGCAAAAAGAAACGATTAACTGATGATCACCCATCAAACATCTACAATGGCGACTCAAAGTGGTGAATTTCGCCACTACTGGTGTAACTAATCATGCACTGGATGATCCTTCTACAGTTATTACAGTTTCAATGATCCATTGGTCCAGAGGTATGGTGCAGGCACTTTTCAGTGATGATACCACATGAAAGGATCTTGTGAGGAGCTACAACTATTAAGCTATACAATCATACTAATTATATACTTCAATGAATTTTAGTTTTGATTGGAAGCCCACTAATCATCCTCTAACGAGAAGTTAGAAACGTATATCACCCTTTCGGGAATGAAAGAGCTGTGGCTCGGGGTGCTGGCATCTTTCATGGGATAAATCAAATAGTACAATACTAAGAACACAGAATTGAGATATTGAGGATGGTCATCTGCCATCTAGCGGACGCGCGCGTCAATTGACGGAATATAGTGGCTCACATATACTTTCTCTACTGAACATATATGTGGCAGTATTCTCTCTGATCGTTGAACAATGCACGTTTTGTCTAGACCCCCGGAAATCAAAATTGCCATACTTTCACAGTAGGGACAACCCAAAAAGAAAAGGTAGATATTTCACAACGTTGATTTTTAGAGCTTCTCTTTCCCCAGAAGACCCCGCCGAGAGAATTTAACTACGGTGGTTATTAAGTTGGGTTTTGTGTGGAGAAGGCTCGACCAATTGCCACAGTAGTAATAGGTGGCGCAAACCCAGGGTTAGGGTTAACAAACCAGGGTTAGGTCTACTATCTAAGCTCTTTTCTAACTCGTGGAGTATATATTTCACAGACGTGGACAGAAGAATTAAGTAATTAGTATTTTGCCTATTTTGTACCCTGTGAAATGGTTGATTATATCTTACTACTACAACCCGTAGAGGAAAAAAGCTAGGTCTAAACCCAATGGCAGCTATTGATGCCCGGCACCATTAACCATGCTAGATCGACGTCAATGCTAATAACTCGAATTATGCTGGTAATTAGAGGCCTGCATTATAAGCTACTATTTACCTGCCCCGCCTAATCTTATAACGCGATACCCGCCGGAATCGGTCAATCAAAGGTGCACTATCCTCCACGCAGTATGTAACATGTGGATTCTCGTAACCGCATATATATATGGTATTTGGGCTGTACTGGGGTGTACACCACCACAATTGGAATGCATTGTTAAACGCAATGGTAAACATATGCCGACGAGCTTCACACTATCAGTTACTAGCAGGCCTAAATTTACCTCTTCCAGATGGTGCCTATCAGGTATCACAAGCCCACCAACCACAGTCGGCCGCGGATGGGCAAGTTTTGATCAGAGCAGAAGATGAAATCCTGATCTCCAAGCTGTGAAATTTCGATTTTACCATTTTCACCGATCTACGCACCTTTACTACAAGCCGAAGCGCTGCCGGAGGTAAGATAGTGATATCTTTATGCGGCCTCCAACATCAAGCATCGGGATACTAATAATAACTTGTAGGGCGTACTGTAATAGAGATAGAGGTGTTAACTCCATACTCCTCGGAAAGTACTGTGGTCATCGAGAGGAGACAGAATTCGTCTATATAAATTAAGCCGCTCTATTAACCTGAGATTCGATTTTAGAGCAACATCATCCTCTACCTTTACCAACACCCGCCCACGCACTCTATCCTCCACAATGAGCCTCTACTACGTATACATGCGCTGGTTGAGGAAGACCGACGAGAGAAGCGGTTCATGGGCCCGCCAGCTCCTCACCTGCGAGTCACGCTACGTCGCAGACGAATTCTTCCGCGCGTGCCAAGACCTCAAAGACAACCGCGGACAGCCTCGGTTCACAAAGCTAGAGCGCAGCACCCCGCAGTTCTGGATCTACGACACCACCGACAGCGAACCGTGGAACGCGCTTGTCGACATCCTGTGCAAGAGCCCCCTGCCGGCCAGTGTTGAGGGGAGGGTTATGTCGACGCTCCTCCACGACGG
Source organism: Morchella importuna (assembly GCF_003444635.1). Lineage (NCBI taxonomy): Eukaryota > Fungi > Ascomycota > Pezizomycetes > Pezizales > Morchellaceae > Morchella > Morchella importuna. Next base: position 51,459 of record NW_025763465.1, on the reverse strand, counting down.
CGTGGGGCGCGAGTGGCCGGTTGCTCCAGTGGCTGCGGGGCGAGATTGGGTCAACGGGAATACGTACTTTGTCCGCAATATCCGGCAGCCGAACCTGTACTGGTTCGATGACGGGTCTAACCCTGGCATTCTATATATATCGAATGGAGGCAACAAGACAAAATTCCGTGTAGTTGGCACCGACATGGGGAGCGTTAAAAGGGTGCTGATACGGTCCGAAGTTGTCCGTCTTGAGATTCCCCAGTCGGGCAACAGTCCAACGAGGCATCTTCTATGCGATTATAATAACCGCCTTGTGTGTGCGTCGGGTGGAGGGGGTTGGACGTTCAAATTCGGAGACCTCCTCGGAAGGTTTGGAACCAGATTTATTGGAAAAAATCAATTGGGGATCTATGGGGCCGTTACGTGGGGTGAAGGCAATGATCCGGATGAGTGGGAACTTTGTTAATAGAGTATCATGTAGGATCAAGGATGGACAGGTCTGATTGTGCAGCTCCGATCCTATGCGTGTTCTGCACCTGAAGTCTAGATCTTTAGTGTATCGTTCTGTATGTGACATTATATACATAGTACATGTACTCAGATCATACAATTAATGAATTATATAATCAACTAACGGTTACTAACCCATTGCATGTACTCGGAGCAGCTCCGTTTTCACAACACAGAGAAGAATGGAAAGATTATCTAGCATGTGCGTATGGCGAAAGCCGACTACCAGGTTGGGAGGTGAGACTAATTAAAACAGAAATTCCAAGCCATGTATCGAGTGATAATCCATGACCATGCCGAGTCAGTATCGATCACAATATATATATATAACCTCAACACACATGTACACATAAAAGGCTCGAATCCGTACTCGGAGATTTGTTCTCCCATCAACCGGGTATCGAGACCTGGGTTTCTAGATGACGCCTAATCGTGGAAGTGAGAACATCAAGTACCCCCCCGAAATACTTGACCGTATTGTCTCCGTATTGCCAAGGAATGCCACATTCTAGCACCCCGATTTCTGGTACTGTATATATTCAAAGCATATGATGTATTCAAATGCTTATAGGCCCATATTCTTGTCGCCCGTTTACAAAGCAGCTAAGACCAGCACCCCGGTTTCTTGGCCCATGTATTATCACTCGGCGATCCTTGCAGAATTTCCAGCGCAAGAGCCTGTGAACAGAAAGCTTCGGTCTGCTTGCATGCAACGCTCTATGCCGGAGGTCATTAAATATCGGCGCCTTTATCTATAAGAATATGATCCGTATGTATTTGCGTTCCTACGAGCTCGGGTACGCTCTTTTTAAAAACATCATCGGATCCATCCGCGATCCTAGCCTTCACTTGCGCATCCCCCCCGAAACTATCGCACTCGACACTTTTACCTCCCCTTGACCTCAACATTCACTATTTATTCATACTCTCCAGAGCTCTAAGCCGTTCCCGGTGCTGGGAACTCTGTCCCATTCCGATCGCGTCTAGTATATATACATACATTCCTTTCAATTTAGTCACCCCATATACGTCTTTCCCGGTCCATTCCAAGCCCCGAGGGGGTGGGGGAGTAACATCCAGAAACCTATTCCCGATCTTCTTTCCGCGCGTGTAAAGCTCCTCGGTTAACTAATGATATTTACATCCCTGATGCGCCACATTAAATTCTTAGTCTTAGTCCAGGCTTGAACCTCCGCATTTCCCCACCGAATACATATAGACGGGAGTGCAGGATTTTGAAATACATATGATGAAACCAAACCAGCCAAAGTCCATCAAAACACCAACAGGAGGGCACCGACGCCACTTCGATGTCTTTGGGCCGATATTCCCGCCGGTCTAAAACGCATGTCGCGGCACCTGAAAGCTGATGTAGTCATGGTTTCTCACTCGTGTTTGTCTCTCGTAACGTTGTTGATTTTGGGGGGGTACGTTTGATGCCTATACGGAGTATTCGCGAGAGTTCTTGTTGTGGGGGCCGGTGGGATTTGATGGCTACATGTACCTGTAGTTCATCGGTATGGATATTTGAGGGTTTGTAGGGGGGTATATATAGATGTAACTGGGCACATATATATATATACATGTAGGTAGACTTCCCTTCTTGACTCTCCCAACATTCCCTTCTTTATAAGCGTATCAACGCCGCAATCGTCGAGACTCTCCGACTCTCAAAGTGCCAACATCATGGGACCCGACCCCACAAATCCAATCCCCCACCCGATGAAGGCGGGGAAACGAGTCATCGGTCGAAACGAGACCCAGCCAGCCGCCGTACGTACTGCCCGGCTACCAGATGACTAGTATAGTAGTTAACCGGTCTACGCACGCGTACGTGTTGCCTCCCAGCGTCGCCATGATGTCGCGGTCGAGCAGCTCGGGGTATCCGATACAAAGTGTGGTCGGTGTCGGTCCCATCCAGCCGGGTCTTAATAACTGAGCGCGATATATAGCTTTGGTTGGGTTTGGTAGTATTGGTGGAGGAGGATGGCGGGATGGGATATATGCCGACATTGCTTGACATTGTAGTCGGAGTGGAGATTCTGGATCTGCGGTTTAATTGTTAGCTAGTAGGTCCGGTCTGCTCGGGGGATTTCGGGTGGCCGACCGCGCGGGTGGGATCGATTGCTCAGAGCTCGATAACTTCAAAGCTCCGACTGCCCTCGACGTTTTCTGTATACTACATCATATATGTCAGACAAGATCTTCGGTGTGATTCCGTTCCTGCGACATGGCACTAGCTAGTCCCGGCAGTGAGGGAAGGTCAATGATCGCTAGGACCACTTTTGGCAATACCGCACATAATCAGATTAATTGGCGGTGAATCTCCATGGTCGTCAAATCTCTCGTTTTCTATAAAGCATGCATATCAGTTCCATCACACCCTGTCCAGACAAAAGTTCACCCAGCAGCGATACAACCCCCCCCCCCCCCCCCTTTCCACGTTCTTAAGATCACTGACTTGCCCCCTCCCCCATGCCCCAAGCCTTGCGCGGCGCCTTGTCGAGCCCGTACGTACGTCCAAGAAGACCACGAACTCGGGCACATTCTCAGTAGAATTGGGCTTGTAGTGGATCATGTTGGGATTAGGCAGCAAGGCAGCGTGGTGTAGATTAGAGAGGGGGCTAGCTGTGTTGGCGGGGTTGAATAATGTACCTTAGTCTCACTTTCCTTCTTCCCCTTATCTCTTTACTTTTTCCTCCTTCTACGTCGATTAGAATTTTCTTTTTATCAACAGGGGACGAGTATCTCTTGTCGTTGCGGTGCGGGGGCTCAGTGCGGGAGATGGGGTCAACAGCGGAACTCTCTGAGGAGGCTGGGGAGGCGTCGAGGCTTTTATGGTTTGAAGAATATGGTGGTTTGGGAAAGAAGCCAAGAAAAGTGGGTCTTGGGCTCGGGGAGTATTTATAGTGTGGTCCATGAGCCGGCTCAGGTCTTTGGGGGGTGGGCTCATAAGGCTCGAGCTTTAGGAGAAGGCTCATGAAATGGCTCGAGCCGCCAAGTTTAGAGGGTCAATGATCAAGTTTCAAGTTCATGTAACTAGCCAGATATTAAAAATTTAATAACTCCTGAACTATAAGAGCTAGAGACAAAAGAAAGATGCCAAATGAAAGGTACAATAGTGAAGAATGCGGTGGTATAGGCCCTATATAAAGCGAAATTGTTATGGACAAGCTGGACCTGATGGTTCAATCTCTTCCTCTTCGTCCCCTATTTCTCCAGCCTCACACATTGATAATTCCCAGTCTTCAAGTTCCGGGTCCTTTAACCAACTCTTCAGTAGTAGTAAAGAACTACAAGATCCTTCTAACAGTTTATTCCGCTTCTTTGTGATGATATCACCCGCTAGTGAGAAGATTTGTTCGGAAGGTACGCTGCTTGCTGGTGCAGAGAGATAATCCTTCGCCATTTTTGAAAGAATTGGAAATCTCCGTCTGTTCAAAAGCCACCACTGTACTGGGTTGACCTTCCGGTCTTCTATCCTTTCCGCCAAATATTGCCTAATCTCTTGATGTGCCGAATGTCCATTAGATTCTACGGCTGAAGCTGCAGAAGGTCTGCCTCTAGGCCGACTTGGGGCGTCAGGTGTAACGGCAATATTATATTCCGGCTAGAATGATGGATTGGATCGTGAAGAGGAAGTATTGCGCAGTTGAACTATGATTTGTAATGGGGTTTCTGTTATGTTCTTTCGGTTTCCATTACGCGGAGTATTAGTCATCAATGGACTAGGGGTTGGATATATAAGGGGGCGTTGCCTCGTGTCTTTTCATGTTTCCTTTCCTTTCCCTTTTCTCTTCACGGAACCTTTGTATTTACTCCACGAATACTACGTTTGTCCTACGCCTCCTCGCAGGGTTCGACTGGTTTGTCATACCAGGTAGAACCATCCCATAGTCCATAGCCAAGAATACCTATTGCTACGTCTTCGCCTCGGTTGTATTCCTTGGCACTATAGTCCCTACGCCCATAGACCCCCCGTTACATCAGGTGGCTGCAAAAGCTCCAAAGATTGTGAAACTTGAGGCCCGAAAAGGACATTAATAAATTCATCATCAGTGTCCGAACTATCATCAAGTTGATCCTCTGCTATACGATTTATCTGATTTGGCTCGTAGTACCGTGATTGATACACTCTTTCAAGATGACATTTAGCTGTTGATTTCCATGAATTATTCCAACCAAGATGATCGAAGGTATCCATTTTGCAACGAGGGTCTAATATAAGACTAATTGCTTGACTCGAATGATTGTCTGTCTTTTGCCAATAAGTATTCAAAACCTCCCAACCCTCCCTACATGCTTTGTTCAAGATCTGGTATTCCTCAGCTTCACCCTCCTCTGTCGAATCGTTGAATTCATTTAATTGCCGTAGGAGATAGGTGAAAAAAGGAAGTTGAAAATAAAGAGTCAGATATTTGATTGCGGATACCTTTTTTGTTACTTTAACAAAGATACTTAAAATAGCAACCAGTCGTTCAATAAGATCCCAGTCCTCTGAGGTCAGTCGGAATCCATCGGGACCAAGCTTTTTTTGAAATGCCATCAACCGGTCCAGTGCAGGGCGTAAATAGAGGAGACGTTCAAGCATGACATACGTCGAGTTCCAACTAATTGTTATTAGCATTGTGATTATTATATATTTACTGTTTGGTCTCAACTCACCGAACTCTCATATCTAATATTGGTCTTCTAAGTTCAATTTTCATCACAGAACATTCTGCCTCCAACGCTTCCCATAGAATATTTGAAGCACGAATTCTTGAGATGATTTTCCGAACTAGCTTCAAGATCCCGATGGTGATACATCATTTTCACCAATTCCGGCATCTGCTTCAACCAGTACAATTTCAGGTACTGTAGCTTCACCCTTCAATGACTGCAATATCTTTTGTGCTGACAGGTTTATAGTGTGCGCCATACACCGAATCATTCCATCTTGCTTCGTCCAATCGTCCAACATCGATTCCAATAACTGGAACATGCTCTCGTTCACTCGTGCATTATCCGCTGTAATACAATTGACTGAGTTTTCAATTCCATAGTCAACTAGAATCTTTTGGGTAACATTCGCAAGATTCTCGGCAGTATGTGATCCACGTAAACGTTGAAATGCGAGCAAAATATTATGGGAATTATATTCCTCATCCATCCAGTGTGCTGTTATACCTAAATAAGGTATTTTATTGCCTGATGTCCAGGCATCGAGTGTCAGATTGAATCGACCGCCGGTAGATGCATGACAATACAATTGTTTCTTTATTACCGGAAATAATTCCTCATGGATATTTTGAATATCACGTGCAGCTGTTTGATGAGATAAAACAGGAACATTCGGATTGCAATATTGGAGTAAATTTCTGAAAGCTTTCGATTCCACTATTCGGAAAGGGGAGTTGGTATCGACTATAAAAGCTGCAAGAAGCTTCCGGAATTGTGGTTCAGTAAATGATTTGCCGGGTGATCGGTTTCCAGTAGCCTTTAGTGCCAACGTCCATGGATTGCTGCTGATTCGGGGTCTCTTCTTATTTTGATTTAGAATTCTCTCTTCCTCCTCAAAAGAAATAGGAAGAGCGCGATGGGGCTTCTGAAAATGGCGTAAATAGTGACTTGATGTCTTATAACTGAAGGTATATGGGCCCCAAGGCTGCTTATTTGCAGGACAATGACAGTATCGAACCTCATAATGTGTATAAAGAGGGATATCATTATGGTCTGAGTCTGCTGGATTTTGATTGGTTTCTGAGTCTGAGGTGGATTGACTGTCATGATTGCTTGTAATCACTTAGGTAGGCACTTTATTTTTGATTAACAGATAAACACCGGAAACGTCGAAAAAAAGATCAAGCGGCACAAGAACTAGAGGAAACGTTGACTACTATTCGCGAACTTCCTGGGTTTGAAAGGCTCCAGCTCCCTCCTACATCTGAAGAGCTCATGTCGATAGCATCACAAGGTCCGATAATTATCTTCAACTGCTCACAGATTCGAAGCGATGCTATTATTATTACTCGTTCCGCCATAAATTCTCTAGCCCTTCCCCAATTAAAATACTCTGAAACTAAGGAATTGATGAGCCAGATACCCACATTTGCACGTGGTGGGCTTCCTACATACAAGGGTAGGAACAAGCGAATGAATGAACTTCTTGTATGGCTCTGGGACTTTGCAGTGGAGTCAGTTCTCGACAGGTTACAAACGGTTTTTTGGAGCAAAGAAACCGGAACTACCAAACAGAGCCATGAGCTTGGTAAGCTCCCCAGGGTTTTGTGGATCGGAGTAGGGCCTCTAGCTATGGCACCCTTCCACGCCGCGGGGGAACACTCACGCCATTCCCGGCGTAACACCATCAGTAGAGTCATTTCGTCTTACATTCTTACTATCAAGGCCCTCTCCTATGCTCGAGAAAGAAAGCTGGAACTTCTAGCTGGATCTAGGCCCTGCCTACTACTTGTCACAATGCCAACTACCCCTGGCGCAGGTAACCTCCACAGTGCGACGCATGAAATCGAAGATATTAAGGCCACGGTTATTAGAAAAGCAATCGTCAGTCACTTAGACTGTCCGAGCGCAATGAAGGTTGTTGAAAAACCTCAGATCTCTCATGCCGTTCATTTTGCCTGTCATGGTATCTCAAATAGTGAACGTCCCTCCGACAGTCATCTAATCCTCCGAAAAGATGATGGGACAGATCTGGGGACACAGGATAGGTTAACTGTTACGGACATATCAAAAGCAAAGCTCCAAAATGCTCAAATTGCATATCCCTCTGCCTGTTCGACTGCAGAGAACTCTTCCATCAAGCTTTCAGATGAAAACATCTACATTGCTAGCGGTTTTCAGCTCGCAGGTTTTAGTCATGTTCTCGCAACTCAATGGGAGTCGAAAGATACTGCTTGTCGACAGGTTGCAAGAGATTTCTATCGATTTTTATTCAGTGACCAGCTTGGTGGATCCGGGGGTGGTGAGAGTGAGGACAGTCATCGAAAGGTCAGCGCTGCACTTCATAGCGCTGTGAAAAAGCTACGAGCTCAGAATCTCGCGCAACCTCTCAAATGGGCACCTTTTATCCACACCGAGGCCTAGATATTGCCATGTTAAAGCCATCCGGGCGGTTCCGGAAACACTTTCAGTTTCTTTTTCTTTCATTTTATGTTTTGAGATGTGTGTCGTGATCTATCCGGTATGGTAGTATACCATCCGTTCCTTTTTTACTTTCTAGTACATCTAAAGCCTGAATCTTCTCTCGAGTATGTACGTATACGTTATCTTTCTACTCTATGGGTACGAATTTATTTATTTCTCGCGATCCCGGGTCCCGTATGCAGGCATCATGCGTACCGCTAGGTTTTGTTATTTATTGTATGCAGACAAAATGATATATGGCAACCAGTAACGCTTGATTATATTATCAAGAGTGCCTGTAACTATGTCAATATATATGTGTTGATACCGAGTCGTCGGCTTATATTTGATCGTCATATATATGGGGGCGCCCCTCGTGTTTGGCCGTAATTGCCAAGGAAAACCCCATCAACAAAGACAACTTCATAACCACCCAAAACAACCATTCAAAGTCATCCTACACACAATGTGCTTTAATTCTATATAGTTCAGAAGCAGATCTATCTTTCTATACAATAATCTCATCTTCCGTGCTTTTACTATCCTCACATTTCCTGCATGGACCCAGCTTCTGCATCACAACTTAGAGTCATGCTGTATTAATTCTCAGTACTTGAATGCCTTCTCTAGATACCTTATTACTCGTTGGCAAAATTTGTCCATCTGATGGTGGCTGCCTAGACACCCCCGAATACTAGAATTAAACACACCCGTATTATCTACAACTAGATCCAACCCGGGATGAAAATGTTTTTTCACAGCTCATGGGGCCTTGACTCCTTTGGCTGCGTTGATACTCGCATACCATCGCTGGTTGGAGACTATGTATTGTCGTGTGCAAAAGATAAGCCATCTCCAATAATCAAGCGCTGCTGCGGTAATGCGATCGATATTTTCTATATCTAAGTCGATCTCAAGTTATCATACATGCATAATAAAGCAATATTCTAACCAGCTGTGATACTCCGATCAAAATGTGCTTCTAGATATATGTGCATATCAGGTATAGATATGATGAAAGTTTCACTTGCCTTGTATCACAGCTGACTTGTGTGAGCCAGTCTTCTTACTGGAAATCGATACACCACTCCAGCAAAGATACACGAGGCTAAAGGTAATTGATACGGTCCGAAGGTCACCTCAAAGCTGGATGCCTTGCCAGTGCAGAATTGAGGGCTTTGCCAAGGCAATTTTTAAAATCGACTACATACAAGTACAGGCATTAGCAAATAGTGTACACCTATTTAGCGAACTTGTATGTAGTAGTCAGTAAAACTTCGAGTTTGACTAAGATATCCTAATTCTTATTGGCCTTAATCCCTATTCGCCAGGTGGGTGTGTTCGCTGGGTGGCTATATCACTGTACATCATTTGTGAGTGTGCGCAGCGTGCGCAGCGTGCGCATGAGATATAAACTTTATCAAACTCCACCAGTCAGGCGAAGGCTCCGAGACTGAATGGAATCTTTATTTAAACCGGGGGGACAGTGGCTATTTTGATCGGCCTTCTCACTTCTTTTCCCACCACTTCCTCTGATCTTCATTACTCTTAGGTTTTACCTCGCTACACCGAGGCGTGACAAACTAATCTCTCCTTTCACCAAGATCTTTGAGGGGTAGTTGCAAATTCTTCCGAGGTATCCCGATACCCATACCTCTCTGTGGCTTTTAACAATGCTAATATTGAGCTCCCTTGCCTCAGAATTTGTGTCAAAACTCTCACTCGGGAAAATATCTCAATATTGCACATCGAATAGTGAGGCTGGTTATACAAGGAATAATAAACTAAATTCCACTGTGATTGCAATCATCAAAGGGTAAAGAGCATATATATATATGTAGAAAAGGCATGAACTGACGGCTACGTACAGTTTAAGAACTTGAGCCAAAACACCGCCTTTTCGAGCTGGCTTGCTGTCCCACTATCTACGATTCAGCATGACCTCCGGCCACCCACCGGCACTACTCTGGTACCTTCTCTTGTTCGTGGGACTTCTTAGCTCTGTTTTCGCTCTGCCCTCGTCACCACCGTCAAAATACAATGAAACCGTGTCCGAGTACCACACACCTCTAGGAAAAGTCAAATTCCACGCGGAGCCTGCCGGACGAGGAACGGTTGGTATTATTTTTAGCTGCACGGCCACATATATCTTTTGTGTTTGGACCGCTGTACATCCGAATATCAACGTGAAGGCAACCTGGAGCGGTCGGCTATGGTATAAATGTGTGTTAATGGTCCTCTCTGTTATCGTTCCCGAGGGATTACTTGTCTGTGCAGTTGGGCAGTACCTCGAGGCAAGAACACTCAAAGAGGCGTGGGGAGATAAGATGAAGGGCAAGGGTAAGCCCGTGGTGAAGATGCTAGGCATGAATGAGGCTTTCTTCATCGTCATGGGAGGTTTTCTTACGGATACCATCAAGCACTCCAATCCCGAATACCACAATCAACTACCAGGGGCGCGCAAGGGGCTGGAGCCAGGCACATATACGGCAATTCTAACCCCTACTGGCTTCCTACACTATCTGGAGAACGGTTACATCGATGAGAACTCATTCGACGTGGCAGAGATTGCTGATAAAGGCAAGGCCAACAATATTGCAAAGCTACTAGCCTGTGGTCAGGCGTTATGGCTGGTCGTACAGTCCTTTGCGCGCTGGGGAAGTCTACTTCCAGTCACTCTCTTGGAGATTCATGTGCTCATACAGGTTTTCTGCACAATGTTCATCTACGCTTGCTGGTGGTCGAAGCCTTTGGACGTTGATGAGCCTGTCAAGATTACCTTGAGAAAGGACGGGAATACGCCGCCAGACTTTACAATACCAGGTGTTTTGCAAGCGCAGGTCAAAGCAAGCAAGAAATATAGTAGGTTAAACCATCTAGTAACAAAGCTACCATGTCCGGGAAGTATCGCCATCAAGTCGAAGGCCTTCTTCGATCTCGTCACATACATCTACTCTGAAGGCATCAAAGTGGCATCGCCGGAACGCAAAAAGAAAACAGCACTATACGGGGTTGTTGGCATGGTGGTTGAGGGCAGTCTCGTGGTCCTTGTGGGAGGACTTCACCTGCTTGCATGGAATGTCTATTTTCCGTCTGCGATTGAATCGCTTTTATGGAAAGCTTGTTCTTTCGGAATGATCCTCTTCCCATCTATCGTCGTCTTCATTGCGTCCTTCACCAGATACGAGCGCGATTTATTTCCTATCTTGTGGAGGATCACTTTCAAGCCCCCGACGCATCGCGGTCTCTTGGGGTATGGGATCGGAAAGATTCACGGTATCTGTACTAAGCATGCAAGGAAATCTGCGGGATTGCCGCAGAAGCCTTCGAAACTGGACCCGGAGGAGCCCCCAGAATCGGGCCCGGGGGAGCCCCCGCAACCGAAACCATCTCTTTCCAGGCTAGTTTACTATGGCTTGCTTGTTTTAATGCATTATGCACTCGTTTATCTTTGTCTTCTGTCGCTCCTCTGCTACGCTCTCTCCACGACATTCATTGTGGTGGAGTCCTACATCAGCATGCGGGATCCTCCGCCAGGGGCATTCAAGACCCCACGGTGGAGCGACTACTGGCCTCATCTCTGATATCTTGCCTCACATATATACCCCATGCGCATCCTTCTGCGCTCCCTTTAGTTATAAACTCATGTTTTCCATGCAGTGGGTAGCTTAGAGCTATAGATGTGTTCTCGCGTTGGATTTCGATCATCATTTTGCTTCATTATGTTTATCTTTTTTTCCTTTGCGTCTCTATATTATACTGGGGGGTCTCGATGGTGCTGTCACTAGGGAATGGATATATTTGGATGATTTCAGGTTTCTACGATCTCTTCTGTGGGTAAGGCGTAGGGGGGTTATAACGGACAATATGGTGGGTTTCTTCGTTTCTTTGTCGCATGGAATGTTCCCGGGATTGCCGTGCTCTACTAACTACATGAACGAACTCGGCATAATATCAAGCCTGACTATTTGCAAAGCGTCTCATGCTCATTTGACCATCCATGCCTTCTTTCTCTGTTTGCTCAACAAAGGTTCCCCAGCAGCTGCAGTATAAGCCATAAATATATATAGCTACATATCAAAATCTGAGGTGTACAATTTGAGAAATCTTACTCTTTACAGTTGCCTGTTCTTCCACGAGAGATCCTCCCCATCGTTTTTGGGATGCACCTTACAATAGCCTGAGTATCAATCACATAATATCACTCGTTTCCTCTGAGACCACTTTATCAAAATATCGCAAGAGAATATGACATTTGTCATTTTTACCTGATCTACCCTTATTCGTTAACTATCGCGTCCAGTGCTTCGTGCATCACAGTAGAGGCCAATATCTCGTCACCGTCCGAATTCTCTGGTTTGCACAGTGATGCACGGGAGCCGAGACTTTATTGCGAGATTACATATGTGGATTTCAAATGGGAATATCTCTGCTTGTCCCGACTTCCCCCGTCGAGACAAATAAAGGGACATTCTGATCACTACCCCAGAACCAGGTTTCCCAGTCTTGGCACCACCCGTGTCCCGCTGTCGCCAAGACAACGAGCACGCGTCTTCCCGCGCCCTCGTCTCCCTCGTCTGCGGGCACCGGAGCACCGCAGCACCGCAGCACCCAGCACCCGCATCACCCGGCACCCGCACCCGCACCCGCACCTCACTGAAATGCCCCGCGCCCCCCGCCCCCGCGCCGCCAAAGCGTCCGGTCCCGCGAGCACCGGCTACACGCCCACCCAGATCTCGCGGCACATCAGCGCCTACTTCAGCGCCACGCCGCCGGCTGCCTGGAGCCTCGAGGCCTTCACAGCGCACTGCAGGACGCACGCGCATTTCGCGGCGAAGAAGACGCCGGCAATGGTCAACTACTGGCTGACTGAGTTGAAGAACATCCTGTCTGCGGAGGAGAGTGAAGAGGGGGAGGGTGAGAATGAGGGAGAGCGGGAGAGAGATGGGGAGAGGAGGGAGCGGGCGAGGGCTGTGCAGGAGGAGTGGAAGGGGAGGGGGAGGGTATGTGTCTGCTCTGGTGTGGGGACCCGGGTGTGCGGAGGCTGATGGACTGCGGGGGTAATGATAGAAGAAGCACCCGCGCTACACGGCGACAAACAGCATCGTCGTGCACGGCGACATCATCAACTCGAGTGTGGCGAACATTGCCGGAACACTGCCCGCGCCCGCCGCATCTCCCGCACCCCCGGTTGAGCCGGAGCCGGTCGCTGAGCCCGCCGCTGAGCCCGCCGCTGAACCGGAGCCCGACACCGACGACGACCGCCTACCGGTAAGTCTCTCCTCTCCCGCCCGCGCCCGTGCACTCTTCCAACCTCCTTCCAGACCCTCATCCCCACCGACATCACCACGCCCGGCACCTTCCTCTCGCGCTTCCCCGCAATGACACACAAAGCGCGCATCACCGCCGTCAAGACCCTCGAAGACACGCTCCACACCCACCTGCAGCAGGCACCCGCCTCCTCAGTGCTGCTCACGCACGGCATCATCGACCGCGACGACGCAGAGGCCGCTGCGCTGTTCACAACCGCAGAGATGAGGGCGATATCGGCGCTGGCACCGCGCCCGCCGGAGCAGGATGCGGCGTTCGAGTATGCGTGTGCGCGGTACACGGGGGGGAGGGGCGACGCGGAGTGGTATCGGGTGGTGTCGGAGACGCCGCCGCGGCCGGCGGGGGTGCGGTATGAGAGGGGGGTCAACTTTAATGCGACGTATGTTAACCATGCGGTGGGGGCTATGTGAGTGCTCCTATCCTCTATAGTAGTTATCTTCTGTGGGAGTTTTGCTGATACGGTGAGAGGGGCAAGATTGGGCAATATGGAACATCTGGCGGAGACGTGCAGCTTTGCGCCGGAGCCGAACGAGGGCTGGTTTGATGCGAATATCTGGGCCCCGCTGATTGACTACTGCTTCAAGGACCTGCACGGCGTGTCTCTCTCACGGTATCTCTCCCTTTCCCCTCCTCCCCTCCTCTTCTCTCTCTTCTCCCTTTTCATTCTCCTCCTGCCCTCTTCTCCCTTTCCCCCTCCTCCACCTCCCACTGACCCCCCCCCCCCCAGAAAAGAAATCATGTCCCGCGCTGCCCCACACTTCCGCTTCGACGGCATCCTCCTGCAACACCAGTCCGGCCAAGGCGCACGCGAATACGGCGCCATCGAGGTCGGCCGCAACACGCTGGGCACAAAGCGGCACACCGACAAGCTCAAGCTCGTACACATCCTTCACGCCATGCTGCACCGCCTCGCCGCCGAGGTAGGCGGGCGCTGGGAGGTGGCGAGAGGCTTGGAGACCGTGGGCGTGCATTGTGTTGGTTAGCTACTCTCCCCCATCCCCTTGATGTCCGCTCTTTGAGCAAGTAAAGAGTGATGGGTAAGAAGTTTGGATAGAGGCTGATAGAGGGTGAAGGCTCCTCCGTGCAGATTCTCCGGATGGGGTTTGTGAGTAGGAATGTGTGCCTGCTGCGTACGGGGCCGGTGCATCCCGTGCCGAGTCGGTTTGAGGACATGGAGGATGTGTTCCCGGCCATGAGGGCGGTGGTGGCTGCGAAGGTTTGTTTGTTCCTTCATTTTTCTGTGTTTTATGGGATAGGACGGCGGCTGATGGTGCGGGCGAGTGATAGCTGGTGATTAAGCGCTCGATTGAGATTGTCAAGGGGTATGAGCATGAGGGGTGGGCGGACGATATCTAGATCGATCGATGCCCTGGGGGAAGGATAGAGGTGCGTGGGGTCCTTTGCTAGAGGTGTAGATGCAATACCATATATTGGATATTGTGACTACGCTTTTTCGTTCTCTTTTTAATGTGCGGTTTTCGTTTGTGGCGGATCTTTCTATGATGTCTATCCCTGGCTGGCCGCGGATTAGAAAAAGGATGGGTAGATAAACGGTACGCTCTCTGATCGGTTTAAAGAGGTAGTAGACAGAGTACAGAGTGCCTCCTTGTAAGGGAAAATATTACCGCTGAATGTATATATTACGTCATACATTATCACTCGACTTTCTCGTGCGAGTCGGTTTTATCGTGTGGGTTTGGGCTTTCGTGCGTAGAAGTTGCATCTCCGGGTTGGAGTTATATCTCCTGCCCCCGTGGCCCCGCCCCAAACAACCAAAACCATGGAAAAACCGGTACCCCAAGAAAAACCATGGAAAGCACCCCACCATGCACCCACAACCGTGGAAACACCCCGTCCCCCACCCACACGCTCAGAGCCCTAGGCGACAACGAAGCCCTACCCAGCAGCGTGGCGTCCGTGATAATGGTCGTTCGAGTGTTTCATTTGTTTCTGTTTCTGCCCGTCATCGTGGAGACCGCTCTTCCGGCCTTTATTGCGTTCTGTATGGCCGTTGTGTTGTGCGCGTTGTTTCGGGGTCTGCAGTGTTCTTTGGAGGTATGTAGTGGGGGAGTAACTAGTGCTTTTTCTTTCTTCTTTTTTTCCCCCGGGGGGGGGGGGGGGTGGAGAGCGGTGGCGATAGATGGAAGTTTCGTTTACTCCCTCAGCTTCCTGAGTAGGGGATGTGGCAGATGATTGTAAACCAGAAAAGAAGATGTACAGCGCCATGCCATAAGTCATGGGAAGGCGCGAGGTCGCAACGCCTGAACACAAAATCTTTCACCACCACCGATGGCGCCCAGAGACCATGTACCTCGCCAGACAGCTAGGAGGGAATGACCAGCCTCCTTGCTGTGGCAAAAAACCGGAGTCTACAGCTCTGGTTGGAGGGGAATAGGGTAGATGTTCTGGAGGACTGGCTTGCCTATTCCATCCCATTGAACATGTTTGGGTACACCTCAAGAAGCTTTACCATCAACAGTACCCCCATTTGGCATATGGTACTAGATCACCTTAAGTATTAAATCCCCTCGTGGAGGAAGGTCTAATTCATTGCTGGGAACTGTTACCTGATGATTTATTTGGTAGCTAGTTGAGGAGAATAGAGCTGTTATAAGGCAAGGGGTTGGTACACAAGATATTAAATGTCAGATTATTTTTTATTTAGCTACTATTTAACAACTATACAAAAAATCAGCTCTCCAAAGGATCAATTGTGGTTGCTGGGTGGGTAGTCGTGGTGGCTCGGGAGGTTGCTACGCCGCGCTTTCCCATGATTTATGGCCTAGAACTATACAAGTACTTGCATGAAAGACATTGAAAAATAACATAATCGGTTATTGCAAGTACCCAAACATTCATACCCTGCGTCTGCTGAACAGCGTGGCTTGTTTGTTAGCCCGACTCCAACCGTACGCTGTCGCCCGGGAAACGGAGGTTAAAACCCGCCTCTCTTGGACCCCGCTGCGGTTGCAGTGAGGGCCGAGAGGGGCACGGGTCACGTTAGGTTACCTCGTCGATGGCTCACGGCCCTGCTCGAGCTCCCTCCTCGCGGGGGAGGAAGTGATAGTAAAAAGGCCTCTCTTGGTCTCCGCTATATATGGCTGGTGGTGCTTCCTCTTCGGGAGAGGGGGGAAGGTGGGGGGTAGTAGATATTCGTATGAAAGCGCCTCTTCTGGTCCTCTGGCTCCGGCCGGGGGGTCAGGAGGGCCCTTTTACGTTAGGTCGATCTGTTTCTTTGTCTGCCGCTTTGTGGGGGAAGGTTTCTCTCGATTAATCTTGGGCGCTGTCGAGGGGTTGAGAAAGACTTCCCCCCCTCTTGTAGGTGTATTTTCTTTTCGGAGTTGCTGTATAGTTTTGGGTTCACTACGAAGTGGTATGAGGGGGCTATTGCTCCTTTCAGTTGTGTTCTTTTGATAGAATCGAGTGATGATCCATGATTATCTCTGCCCTCCATTCCATCGTACTACGTGATAACACGGCAGGATTTTCTTAGCTGATCGGTAAATAAATTTCTAGTAGAACCGATCGTTTTCGCCTCTTCATTAAAACTCTATCTTGAAACCGAGGGTATTGAGGGTATTTCCGCTTTGCTCGGCGATCGATCGAGATATTACTGGCTGCATGCAGGTAAGAACTGGTACTCGTACTTTCGTGACGTTTGTAAAAGGAACCACTATTGCATACCATACAATTACGCGCCAAGTCCACAATTTAGTATGGTATGCAATAGCGGTTCCTTTTACAAACGTCACGAAAATACGAGTATACTCTATAGGTGATACTGGTCAATGTGCATGTGCACGTGCCTATGTAGCTACGTGCTGCTCTATGTATTGGAGACAAAAAACCGCAAGGTAGGTACATTGGAGCTAATCGATGGGGTATGTTTATCTCATGAACGATGTCTACGCGCGCGGGGTAGGAGAATTTATGTAGGTAGTATCATAAATACTCGCGGCAGGCAAAAAGTACCGGACAATGAAAGTTTTGTCTCTGGGCTTTTTTTGCAGTAGTTCACGCCTAGCACGCGCACCCATTGGTGAACCAAAAACCTGCATTGTCCGGTACTTTTTGCCTGCCGCGAGTAGATCGTGCACGACTTCTGGTATTCAATTGGTCGGACAGGTTTACACAGAGACCCTTGTCTCACAACATCTCCGCAAACCACCTCCGGTCCACCCGAGTGACGAATCATGACACCATTTACTAATAGGTAATCTACTTTTCGTCTCTCTGTACAAGGAACTTTCCACACGGCCGGTCCATGGCCCCCGCAACTACCAATCGCTCTAGAGTACTCTAATCCCGATCATCTCAGGCCCAAATGCCAAATGCTGATTCTTTTATGGATCCTGGGCGCCAAGACTGTGGCTATGCTAGTTTTCTGAAGCTCATAAGACAGGGTCAATAATTAATGTGGGGAATGCAGGCACATAAACCTTATCTAGACGTCCAGTAGTACTGCTGAAATCTTCGTAATTCGAAGTTTGACGTTAACCCCAACCCTGAGGAGATATATATGCAACACTCAGCACGTACCTGCAAGAGACATTTATAAGTCTCTCCACTACTTGTTATATAGATTCTTAGATACGTGATTCAAGGTCACCCTCCAAGTTACAATCTCGGTTATATACTAGATCCTTTACACAAGCGGATACCTGATACCCATGCATACCTCTTCCCTCTAGCTCTGCTTGTATAAGTAAAAGGGCTCTAACTGTTAATCGTAAGCCTCCCTAAGCAAGTTATTGACACTGGACGGCCCATAAATTTGTTCTGGTACATGCATTCATTCCTGAAAGGTACGGATCGACACTAGTACTTCTTAGGAATGTCTCTGAATTGTATGCAACGTTCCTGCATGAATCGGACACAACAAACTCTCTGTTAATATGGTCTAGGAACATTCTGAGCTGCCATAACCCCTATGGTCTAATTGTTAAGGAAAATGGCTAGTGCTAAGCGATAATTCTGTAGCGTTTAAACTGATGATATTGTAAAACCGGATTCCCTTGACTTGATGGTTGATGATACCCTCAAGTCTTCGCAGAATCAAGCCCTATTTATACATGTTGGAACCTATGCCAAGGCCCGCTTTCTAATACTAACTGATACAACAATAATAGAATAAGATAACGCTCCCGAAGATAACCCAGATAGAAAAGCGCCCCCGCATAGTCCCGTCCTCCATTCTAATTCCGACACGTAACCATGAACCTTGCAATTGCCAGTCATCGGGTTGTACCATACTATTATCCTAGACCTACTTCCCTAAGTAGAACAGCCTACAGCCGTAAGCCCCGCTTCCTATTCTATTCCGGGTGAGACACCCAATAGTAAACGTGCCGTCATAATAGTATAACACTAGTGTGGTAACATCGCGTGCTCCCACACTACCCGATACCTTTCTATGCTTGTCCTTTCGTTACCCGACCGTCCTCGCATCACAACCCGTCACTCGTATCCCTCATTGTCCTAAGCCTCTAGAACAGTGTTCCGTAGTTCCTGTAACACTACTCCCCCTTCCTAGACGTCGCCCTCGACCGTTAAAACCCTTCTATAATAAAAACCCTGTGGGAAAAGTCATAGAGTAGGGAAAGGTATCGAGCTTAGTCCCGCCTGTTCCGTTGTAGCTTATGAGCCCGGTCATTATCGATCGCTGGGCCTCGACTTCGCGTATGGGGTCGTGTGTTCGAGGTTGGCTGGAAATTCTCGTCTGCCAATGCCTCCTGTGGCTCGGGTGTTGCCAGTCGCTTTCGTGTATTTTGTTTTCTGGTGGGATCCGGGTCCTCGCGATAGGGTCGCAGCAGCATCTCGTGAAAGACGTCGTGAACCTTCCATTCTACCGGAAGTTCGAGACGGTAAGCCCGATTGCCCACCACTGCTGAAACTGTAAATGGCCCTGTGAACTTGTCTGACCACTTGGAGTATCCTCCTAGGTTCCGAGTGTCCAGCAAGACTTTCTGACCGATAGTGAACCGCTGTACTGCCGGTCCTGGCTTTGACGCCATCCTGTCGAAGGTCTTCTGTAGCGTGTCTCTCGCTAACTCATGAGCCGTGATGATCTCATCCAAGTAGTTGTTCCCGTTGGCGTCTAATCGTTCGATCTCTGCATCCGTAGGCCAATCCGTTCGAGGGTGGAAGCCATAATTGCAGTAGAACGGCGATTGCCCCGTCGACGTATGCTTCGCATTGTTGTAGGCGTATTCACAGATAGGTAACAGGTCCTTCCATTTCTTGCCTGTTCCTGCCGTATATGCCCGAATATAACCTTCCATGTGTTGGTTGGTCCGCTCTGTTTGGCCGTCGGTTTGGGGGTGGAATGAGGTGGAGAGTCTTCTACGAATCCCCAGTCTGTCCGTAATTGCCGCCCAGAATGCTGACACGAACTGCGTTCCTCTGTCTGAGACGATGCTCCTAGGAAGTCCGTGGAAACGCCAGATGTCTTTGACGAATGCGTTGGCGGTTTGTTCCGCGTTGATTCCCGTCATTGGAATGAAGTGAGCCATCTTCGTAAAACGGTCCACGACTACCAATACGTTGCGGAATCCTGATTTCTCCTTAGGCATTTCTACTACGAAATCCATCGAGATATCAGTCCAAGGTGTGGTGGCTAACTCTAGGGGTTGAGGGAGTGACAAGTGTCTCCGACGTTGCTTGGCTCTCTGGCATACATCGCAAGTCTTGACGAAGTTGGCTACATCCGTGGACATTCCTGGCCACCAGTAGTTCCTATCAATCAACTCGAGGGTTTTATCCCTTCCTAGATGCCCCGCTACGGGTCGATCATGATGTTCCTCAATGACCTGCTTGACCGCGTAGCCCGGTACTACCCATCGACCATCGTGGGTGGGGTCATTCGAATCGGGACTCCATTCAGCGGCAGGCTCTAACTTTACGATAGCAGCCTCCGGTGGTCCAAAGATCTCCAGGTTTGAGTCAGGGAGGTGTTCATCCGGACCCGTCCTCCGAACCCAGCGTCTTTCCTGTTCATACCAACCCTGTAGTGGCTGAGGCAGCTCTACGCTTGGTATGTCGTACCACTGATCCAACTGATTCCATTCCTCTTCGGGGTTGCCAACCACTTCGGACCCAGTTTCTACGCTGGTCCGTGATTTTCTGACAAATTGTTCTGCGCTGAGTAGCTGTTTTACGGGCTGCTCACGCATTACTCCCCCTTCCATTGCGAACTCCGGACGCCTTGTAAGTGCATCTGGCTTGCCGTTCTTTTCGCCTGGTCGGTAATGGATCTTGAAGCGAAAAGGTGCTATCTTCTCGGCCCATCTGGCTTGTCTTCTCGACAACTTCTTGGTCGTTGTGAAATACTGCAGGTTTTGGTGATCCGAATGTATCTGGATAGGGATGTCCGTCCCTTCCAGCCAATGTCTCCAAGTCAAGAGGGCAGAAACTATTGCGAGCATCTCCTTGTCGTAGATCTCATAGTTAACCTCTGCCTCGTTGAACTTGCGAGAGTGGTAAGCTACCGGATGTAGAATACCGTCCTCGAACACCTGAGAGAGTACTGCGGCCTCAGCCCAGTCACTCGCATCAGTTTCCACGATTGCTTCGCGGTGTTCGTCATAGTGTCGGAGTATTGGAGCAGACGTAAATTTCCTTTTGAGCTCGTCGAACGCGTCCTGCTGTTCCCTGCCCCATTTCCATACGGAACCTTTCTTCAGGAGGTCGGTCATAGGTCTGCAAACCTCGGAGTATCGGTGGATGAACCGTCTTAGGAAATTGGCGAAGCCGAGAAAGCATTGAAGTTCCTTGACCTTGGTTGGGGCTAACCAACCTTCGATCGCCTGGACTTTCTTTGGTGATACTCGGTTCCCTTTTCCTGATAGTATAAATCCCAGGAATTCTACCTCCTGTTGATACCATTCCGTTTTCTCAAGGTTTCCGTATAGATGGTGTCGTCGCAGTCGCTCCAAAACTTCTCGTACAAGAGTCGTATGCTCTTCTCTAGTCTTTGAATACATTAAGATGTCATCCAGGTAGACTACTACGCCTTGATCTAGAAGGTCCTTGGGTATGGTATTGGCCATGGCCTGAAACGACGCAGGAGCATTGGTCAAGCCGAAAGGCATTACCCTATATTCGAAAAGGCCGTATTTCGTTCGGAAAGCGGTTTTCCATTCTTCGCCCTTAGCAATCCTAATCAGATTATAGCCATTTTTCAGGTCTATCTTCGTGAAGTAGAGTGCTCCTTTCGTTGCGTCGGCCAGCTTGTTCATGAGTGGCAGTGGATAACGGTTCTTGATTGTGATTCCATTCAAACCACGAAAGTCGACACATAACCGAAGCTTACCATTAGCTTTCGGAACGAACAGGACGGGTGCCGCTGCTGGGCTAGTGGAGGGACGACTTTGCCGGAGGGCAAGTTCTCGTCCAAATACTCCCGGAGTGCCTTATCTTCAGGTGGGGAGAGCGAATAGATCGGTCCCCACCCAGGCTGCTTTCCTTCCATAAGAGGAATGGTATGATCCCATTCAGAGTGGTCAGGTAGTCGAGCGGCTCCTTCCTTGGAGAACACGTCGGCGTATTCCTGAAACTCCACCGGTATAGCACTAACGAGAGCCTCGTTTACCGATGCTCTTGCCCAAAAGGGGTGTTGCTCGATCGTCGTCTGCTTCTTGGGTGACGCCCTCAACAGCCTGATGACCAGCTCTTCTGGGTCTTGATCGTATATGTCCTCGACTGATACGAAACATCCATTGACTATACAGTTGTTGCTATGGAAGCTGACACTGTTGCGTCCCCAATGGATGGTTGGTTGATGCTCCTTGAGCCATCGATGTGGTATGACGAGGTCTTCTCCTGCAAACGAGCCAACCTCACAGGTGATAGCCCTGTCTAGATGGTTGCCGATGCGGAGGGTAAGGGGTTGAGTGATGTGGGTGCCGGAATTGGGCATAGGGGTGCCATCGGCCTGTCTGATGATGAGAGGCTTTGGTCGAGGTTGGGTGGGTATTTCCGCGCGGTGGATACAGTCCCAAGACATGATCCAGTCTTCTGTGCCACTGTCCAAGAGTGCGTTGACTGTTGCGACATGTTTGGTACTAGTTGCGGGGTGATCCCAAGAGATCTCGATCTCGAGGCGGGTTTCTTGTGTGTTGGAAGACATGTTTGTATGTTGGTTTGATAAAGGTTTTGTATTGGTTCTGGGTGTGGTTTTCGATGATTTTTTCTTCGTTGAGCGCGGGGTGAGGGGGTTTATATAGAGAGTTCGAGTGTTTGATGAAGATCATGGTACAACACTTACGCACCAGGCGTTTCGGGGTGTAACCCCATCCTCAAAGTGTGTGTAAAGAGAATTGAATTTCCGCGCGTGTAGCAAAACAAATATAGAAAAATCCCGTAGCCAACCGATAAGAATAACCGTAATACATAAAAACCTTGTTCCAAATAACCAAAAGAAAGAAACCGTAACGCAGTATAAAACACCGAAAAATAGAAATACCCAATCAATTTTGATCCTCCAAAGTTGTAATCCTTGCCCTAAAAGCCTCATTCTGGGGGCCCAATTTCCGCTTCTTTTCACCCTCCCTTCCGTGGTCCTTTCCTCCGGAAGGATACCGTTTCCTCTTCAGGTCGGTTAACCTGACCTTACTCGTCGCCACGCAATCTTTCGCGAAGTGGTTATCTCTACCACAACGGAAACATTTTCCTTCCTTTTGCCACTTCTCCTTCTCGTCCTTGGTGACACCTAAGTCATCCGAGGCCTTGGAGTTGTGCGCTGTTGCGGAGGAGGTTTCCCGAGGTGCGGGGTTGCGCGATTTTCGTCGTTCCGACTTCTCCTCGCGAGGTTTCACGACATCCTTGCCACGTAGGATTTCTTTCCGGGCCTTCACCTCGTGATCCTTACGTCCGACCTTCCTAACCCAGGCTAGCCATTCCGCGAAATCTTCTGGTTCCTCGATCGCGTTCGAGAGGCGTTGTTCCAGCGAGGAGTTTATTCCTGTTAGGATCATGGATTTCATTACGATGGGTCCGACCTTCGCGTCCCATTCCAGATTCTGCATTTCATTGATGTAGTCATCGATCATGCCAGTTTGACGGAGATTATCCATCTTCTGCTTGGCTTGTTCTTGACTTGTCCGATTGCCATATTGAATCCGTAATTCGTTTTTGAAATTCTCCCAGGTCCCGATACTGGGGTCAACCGATAGTCGCTCCACGAAGTTTCGCCAGAATTTTGCCGCGCTTCCGGTAAGTTCCAGGGATGCCCACAGGATCTTGGTCTGGTCGTCCCACCTGACCTTCCTCTGAAGTTCAATTAAGACTTCCATTTGGTCGATCCAGTGTCGTACGTCTTCGTCGGCTTTCCCGGAGAAGGGGATCTTTGCCTGTTTTGGCGTATCACCCAGGGTGGTGCGAGGGGGGTGCATGAGCTCTACCTCTTGTTGCCTATTACTGTAACGGAGCCATTTCAACTGTCTGGTGTATGAGTACACACAGGGCCCGGTTACATGCTGAGAGTTATTGTTAGAAGCCAGTTGCACAGTGACATGCAAGTACCGGCAGTGTGGTTAGCTACCAACTGTCAGAGTAACTACATTCTGAGCGCTAGGAAGAGGATCTACTCATGGGAGCAATGACTGACGAGTCTGTGCCTCGCCAATGATTAGAAGGCTAGCCAGAGTGAAGCTCTGAGTGCTCAGCGATCCTCCACATCCTCTGAGCATTGGAAGTCCGCCAGCAGTGGAAGAGACTATGCCTGGGAAGTCTACAATAAGCGGAAGCTCTACAGCAATGATTAAGCTTACACCTGAGCGGCAGCTCATTCATGCAGGCCCCTAGTTGTGTGGCAACAAAGGCTGCAGGTGTTACAAAGGCTTTGACTAAGGGTGGTTGCCTTCGGAATCGGAAGCACTCGCTGACGCTTAGAGAGAAGCGGGGTAGCGATGGTATTGCTTCCCTTCCACTAGGAGGCAGCACCGGAACTTAGTAAGGAAGTAGGAGCAGAGAATAGAATCCTTTGGAGTATAAGTACTCAGGATCATTCCCGCCCAACTGACCGGATCCTCATCTTCGAGTAGACCATTATCGGTAGCAGAGCCCTTAAAGATTATTGAGTTCTAGCGATAGTATCTTTGAATAAATCTGCACCTGATTTCTATCTTGCACGGCCGCATCTATTCTATTGGATTCTAGCGATACATAGATAGGCTGCCCCCGTTACAATTACGGCGCCTCCGCTCCTCTCGTCTTCTCTGTCTTCGTTCGCGTGCTCGACGATCGTCCTCTGAATCGGAGGAGCTGGATGAGTCTGAGGGGGATGGGTCTCGTGGTCTTGCGCGGTTTCCGCCGTTGCCGTTATTGCCATTGCCTCCCCTGCCTCCTTGTTCACTTTGCTGGCTTCTTGCCTCGGAGCGAGGGGGTACGGGGGGTTGTTTCCCTGATCCTTCCGGTCTCTCTCCGGAATTGCTAGGGGGGTTCTGAGGGGGTTGGGGGGGTACTACGCCTCCGCCTCCTGAGCCTTCGGGGGCTGCTGCCGTTCTGTTGGCTGCTACCCGCATCTGCTCAATGATCTCCTCCAGGTTCTTCTTCGTACCTGCGAACTGGTCTTCCATCGCAGCTTGTCTGTCCCGTTCCATCCTCTCGAGGGCAGCCATAACCTCCGCGGGTATCTGCACAGGGCCATCTTTCGGGAGTTGTTGAACGAAGTTGGTCAGCGCATTTATGTGCTGATCCTGTCGCTCCTGCCTTTCCTGATGCGCCCTAGTAGCTTCCACGATCTGTCCAAGGACTTGGCCGAGGTTGTTGGTAGCGGCGGTGGATTCCGCTCGTAGCTGAGCCATGACCTGGTTGAGCTGACTGTCGCGTTCGGCTCTGTCCCCAGCGAACTTGGCGTGGAGGTCCTCGACGATCTTGTTGGTATACTCCTGCTGCTGCCGGGTGAGTTCCCTGAGTATGGGGATATCCCGCACGTGCATGCTGAGTTCTTCGATCCCGCGGCTGAGCTGTTGTACCACGGGGGCCCCTTGTCGCTGGACTTCTTGCCCAATAAGGTCGCCGAAAGGGTTCTCCACCCGCCGTTCCTCTACGTCCATGTTGGTATCCTCGTCGTCGTCCATTACCCGAGGCACCGAGGCCTCTGAGTAGAGGATCTCTCTCTGATTGGGGTGACGTATGGGGAGAACTCCCGGTGGTCTACCTGCCTCCTCCTCGCCTGCCCATAGGATTCTTCCTGCCTCGTCGATGCGAAGAGGGAGCCTATCGGCACATCTCTCTCTTTCCTGTGGCGCCTCTTCGCCTGGGTTTCTAATATACCTCGATCTCTCAAGGCGATTGAACTCTCCATGTTGTAGTCTTCCTCCGACCGTTGCTGATGAGCCCTTGACATTGCTAAGTTGCTCGAGTTTGAGCTGTGGATGCCTTCTGCACCAGGGTTGGGCAATGAACCAGGGGGCTGGATGAGCAGGTCCGAAAGATCGTTGGGAGAGAGTGATCTTGATCGGGAAGAGTTCTGGGTAGTTGAGGATTTCGGGGTCGTGTTCCTCGAAAGTAGCGGTAGTTCCTGCTTCTGCGAAAAAACCTGTGTAGTGAAGATATCCGCAGTATAGATGTTCGGCGCTTCCTCTTCGAACGATGAAGGATGTAGCGCAAAGGTAGTTATCGATGGCTACTGTTGCCACTCGGGGGTGCATATAGTACCTTGGTCTTTTCTAATAGACTAAGCGCTTATTCTTCTACTGAGAGCACGGTGACTATCCGCCACTAAGCAAAATACTCAGAGTATTGGTTTAAGCGAGTAGTTGTCTTATCGAGACTTTTGGTAGTGTATGCGATATAGTAAAAAGAGTAAAAGTTAGGGATAAGGTACAATATAGTGTTAAATTCCTATAAGCCATACATTTGAAAAAATTACCGCCGATTACAACAGTAACTATGTAAAGCGTACTTAAGAAATAAAATCTGGCTTTGCTCTTCAAGTATTTCAAGGATCTCTAGTGTTTCCAATAGCGTAGAGTAGGTAGTAAATACCTCGCTAAGAAACCCGCCAGGTCCAACTTGCAACTCATCAAACAGATATTACTCAGAAATCGGCGGTCTCTACAGGTCTTAGCGAGTCGCTGTTCTGTAGTCCCCTATTCCTTTCGGATTCTTGACTTGATGGTTGATGATACCCTCAAGTCTTCGCAGAATCAAGCCCTATTTATACATGTTGGAACCTATGCCAAGGCCCGCTTTCTAATACTAACTGATACAACGATAATAGAATAAGATAACGCTCCCGAAGATAACCCAGATAGAAAAGCGCCCCCGCATAGTCCCGTCCTCCATTCTAATTCCGACACGTAACCATGAACCTTGCAATTGCCAGTCATCGGGTTGTACCATACTATTATCCTAGACCTACTTCCCTAAGTAGAACAGCCTACAGCCGTAAGCCCCGCTTCCTATTCTATTCCGGGTGAGACACCCAATAGTAAACGTGCCGTCATAATAGTATAACACTAGTGTGGTAACATCGCGTGCTCCCACACTACCCGATACCTTTCTATGCTTGTCCTTTCGTTACCCGACCGTCCTCGCATCACAACCCGTCACTCGTATCCCTCATTGTCCTAAGCCTCTAGAACAGTGTTCCGTAGTTCCTGTAACACTAATACCCCAAAGATCTGGTTACTTTCTTCTTTTATCATATATATATGACGCCCACATATTATATAACACCTCCTCTCTTACGCAAAGAATAGTAATTTGAAGCAATGAAAAGCGTTGAAACAAGAATGCCCTGTATTTTCTGTTCACCCGCACTTACTACATAGATACTTATTACCTCCCCCACCTACTCCGGTTGAGTGCCACCCATCCCCGCTTACGCATTTCCTATGTTGGATAGCGCGTTTAGGGTTACCCCAAAACACTTGGGACACCGGAATAGGAAACCCGCGCGACAAGAACTTGTGAAAACAAGGCTAGGGTGTGGTTCGGGCATTGTAGTTGCTAGGCTATGTTTGTCGTAGATCACATGGATAAGGAAGGGTACGCGCATGGGATCATGCTTTTATCCCCGATATTTACTACTTTTGGAGGAACCCTAACTGTCCTGAACCCCCTTTTCTTCGGCATGCGCTAGGCCTGCGTGTGTGTATTATTATAGATCATGTATGCATTAGTAACTCCTTAGGCATCGTAATCCAGGCAGCGGGATCATTCTAATAGAGTATTAGGATTAAGTTTCAAACCTACATACCTGTCTAGATCTCAATATTTATTGCGTCCCCGTGATATCTCGTGTCGAGTGATAACGTGTTTCACCGGGAAAGCGATCGTCACCGGGAAAGCAATCAAGGGTGACAACGGGTTGATCCAAAGTTGCTGAAGAAAGTTGAATATATATACAATTACAGAACCAAGTAGCCAGAAGTGTTATTTAGATGTCTTCCGACTATTTTTGACATGATTTACCTCTATCTGGCGAGAGTATTGTTTCAGAGAGATCGTTGACTGGGTTAGGGAGTGTAAGCTTTATCGACTTTACCAAATTTTGGTTTATATTCATTATATAACTCCAGGGTTCGGAAAAGACACACTGAACCCTCTTATATATACCTACCTTCATATATTATATTTTGATGCCCACAACCTCTTTTTGTGAGGTTCGGTTGCTTTCCCGGTGATGATCGCTTTCCCGGTGACATACGTTACTATATGATTTATCGACAGGCATGTAACTCGATTTTATTTCCGCAATAACCCGTAAGGTGCATAGAAGGGAGACAGTATGAATATATGCCGCGGGAGTGGAGAGTGAATGATATGCATAAAATCCATAGGGTTTGATTCGAATTTCTGGCCCGTTTTAGTAACGAGTGGTGCTGCGTGAGGCCCTAGGTCACGCGTCACGCTTGACTTTCAATTCTGAAATGTCTCGTATTTGCCAAGTATTAATTTCCTCGTAAATTCATCCTAGATCTTTCCTATTTAAGAAACTATCTTCCGAGAGTATCGAAGGATAATTGTGGTCTCGTACTCAGTTGTATAAGCTGACGCATAGAAACAATGCCCTCGGGCGTTGAGCATTGAAATTTAAACTTGGGATAAGCATATCTACCTAGTGCAATTTCTTTGACTATGTACCGATTCCTAGCCCTGCTATTAGGCCTATAACCACGATTATATATATGAAAGTGGCGGAATTTAATAGTCTTGGATCTGTCTTCCATGGAGGATGTGAAGAAAGGCCGTGCTATAGCATAGTCACTATGGACTCGGAGCTTTATATCTTGTAACCTGTATTTGACTTCATCTATCTCTTCTATCTACTAGGCCGCACACCCAGCTTCCAAAAACCTTAAGCCCGGAGCAGAGCCTATTTTTCTCTTATTTTTCATAACAAAAGCTTATCCGCCGCTACGCGATCATCTCCGCAGCCAAGTAGCGAACCCGTCCAAGATGCTGATTGTCACGTAACAGAGAACTGCTATCCACACAGCGGAAAGAAATATGAATATAGTCAGCACCCTGGCTGGACAAAGACTTAACCGGTAGAGGATACGAGAGATATCGCCTAGCGGGCCAAGGTAGAACCAGTGGATCAGGTGTGCAAGTACGATAGTCTTGATTACGTGGAAATCTAGATAGGTAGACATGTTCGATATTGTAATAGGGAAAGTGAATGGATATGTTGTGATGGATGGTAGAGCTAGAGATAAGTGGTAACAGACTTCTTATTTATAAAATATGTTGCCTGTATCTCTTGAAAGTAGATTTGGCCGTGGGTGGTATCGTTGTTGAGTTGAATGCTCTCTATACATGAAGTAAGCTTTTCAAGGCCGCCATAGCGCCGCACGGTATTCTACACCATTAGGGGAAGATAGCTATATAGACTCATTGTATGGCAGCTTCCCCTTTTACTTTTAATAACTTCATCAACTTCATTAACTAGCGTTATGTCAATTTGAACCCAAGACCCCTTCCTTTCCATCAAAATAGATCTTCTTCAATCCCTACCCTTCTCCCTTAAGTATCCTTCCTCTGTGTAATCCCTCTCAAAGAGTCTCTCCTGCTTCGAATTTCTCTATCCAGGTCGATCTAACACAGGCTCTCCCATCTTCCAACCTTCTCTTACTAGATTAGCGTCTACCCATTAAGACGGGTTGTCATCAGGCAGTAGTAAGACTAAGCGTTTAATTATGAAGAAGAAAAACCCCTATTGATTCCTCTCAATTTGCGTAGAGATATATGTAGAAGTTTTTGAGCTGTGAGCGATGAAGGAATGTAGATTGGAAGAGACTCTACATAAGAAACTGTTGTGGTAGTGTTATGCTGGATGTCAAACAGGTAGGAGAAGAGGGGCGTCGACTAGACAGGGGTCTGGGTCGTGGAGGAAAAGGGGAGCTCCTGTCATGTCTTTCCTTTTATCTGTCAGCCCGTTCTCTTCTTCTTCTCCTTATCATCACCAACGAGTACGACCGTGTATCTATCATCAATACAAGTCAACAGAAACGCCTGGATCTGGTAGGATGTAGGTGTCGGTTGGTGGTTGGATTCGCGATGAAATAAATCACCTGGAAACAACTACACGGGGCGAAAGGAAGGATTCATATAGCGCGGGACTTACAAGGTCAATTAAGAAGATGTAGAGTACTCTAGAGTTGTCCAATTAACTACATAATATCATATATACATACACATATAGCCATTAATTAACGTGTAGTTACCTAATTTCGGGCAATAGGACTACATGTACAATGCCAGTCGTGATGGTCAGGCGCGGCATCGCAACGCCGCGCGCGCAACCAGATTTCCACAACCTTTTCACGGCAGGTTGGTACACAAGATGTTAAATGTCAAATTATTGTTATTTATCTACTATTTAACAACTATACAAAAATTCAGCTCTCCAAAGGATCAATTGTGGTTGCTGTGCTGGTACCCGTGATGGTTCGGGGGGCGTTGCGACGCTGCGCCTGACCCTCACGGCTGGCATCGTACTGTAGTATTGGGTGGAAGCCTGGCACATGGCCCAAAAGTATGTACCCACCTCTAGCATAAAGAACCAGAAAATGAAAATGCCTAGTTTGTATGGCAGATCAGCGCCACTCCATACAAATAATCCCTGCTTTCTCACTTGCATGTTCTGGCTCTTTTTCTGGACGCGAGTATATATATATTATGTATTACAAATTAATTAGGCCCGTATGTGGGAAAGGAAATTGTGAGTTGTGATTGTAAAGTACTGGGCCACTATTGCACAAGTATATATATACTATACTGACAGACCCAATGGTAATATGGAAATGAAATTTAATGCAAAGTAGAAGCCGTGATATGTTAAACGCAATATTTGTGCGCATGTTTGCGTTGCAACTAACGTATAATCCGTCACACAAACTCCGGGGTGATTTCTGTTCATAGTAGGCGTGCCCTACATATCAGAGTTGCGCATGTAACCAACCCCAGTGGGATCTTACCGGGTACAAGTGAACATGCAACATCAATACTCTAAGTCAAACCACTACCATAGTCGCGCCACCAGATGTGAAATCTATTATCCAACAATACAGAATCGGAAGGATGCATGTAGGTCTTAGTGTATTTAATTCCATTGGCCCATGGGAAAACATTGATTGGTAGTTCTATGTAGCTAGATAACTTGCAAGGCTACCAGTCAAATGTCTTGCATGGTAATCGGGTATATCGAGTTGAATTCCTAGTGGCCCATTACAGCTAGAACTAACAGCCTCGTTTTAGAAATATTCTCCACATGAAGAAATTTTTATTCAACATACATCTATTTCTGGGTACTATGACAGGCCGGTCGCCAAAGTGTTCACCTCGAGAACTCAGTTTTCGGTTTTCCAATTGCAATGCTTATCTAAATTATGAGAAACGTTATTACGTTCCTAACCGAAGAGGCACAGCTAGGAGTAGAGAGAGACCGTATCTATGAGTTTGATATGGGAGGGAGACGAGGCTGAGACGAGGTTGAGAAAATAATGCCATGTACCTAATATTCGGGGACTCGGACCTCGCGATTCTTTTATCCTTTATAAAGCACAATTTTTATAAACTTCTTAAATACTCGCGAGGGAGACAAGTCTTATATAAAATTTTGGTACGTATATACATACATAGATATCAACCATGCATAATCCACATCCTAATATGTACCAAAACTGACAGATTTGATATTCTCGCTAGTACTAGTACCGAAGTACTTTGTAGCATTTCCTCTCGTAAAAGAATGGCACGTACAATACTAGGTACTAGCTGCAATGGAATGTGTTAGAATCCTAATTATTAATGCAGCCCGGCTTGCATGATACGCACATACAAGTGCGCACTATTACACGTATGTAGAGAACAGACGGACTGTTTCTAAATCCCCCTATCGCCCAGCCTGAGCTGCGGCCGCGCGCGACGGGGCCTGAATTACCCCGCTCTGAGATTTGAATATGTAGAAAGGCTTTACCTTGATTACACATGAGATATATACTTCGCCAGCCTCGCTGGTTCTCAATCGGAAGAGGTGCAGAGGAAATGAAAATATTAAATAGAGATCCTCCCTCAAAAGCATGCTACTTGGCAATCGGTCCCTTTGATTCCGTATACAAGGGAGCATATCTATAGTAATAAGGGCTCGACACGGCGTTCTATTCACATATTTCAAGACTTTAATTACCAGACTACATTATACAAGCCAAAGGTCAACGAAATGGTACAGTAATAGTACTCTGGATATATATCTTGACGTCTATATGTACAAACAAGCTAATTGATTCACTCTAGTATCCAACCCCGGAAGTCTGCTATAACTGTCAGCACACAGATCTTTCCAATCTCTACGTGTGTAGTAGCCGCGCATGTGGTGCGAACAATGCGTTCTGTGATGAATCCTGCATCGAATGTCTGAAAGAATTGGGACAATGCGGAGGCGAAAACCCTCATTATAATATCTCCTGCTGGCAGCAACATATGCCTCGAGGGAAAACTGCTCTTGCTCACCAAAAACAACCAGCACGCGATCAAGTTCGTATCAACGAAGTGTTTTATTGCGAGAAAAATCCGGAGAGACAGAGCGAACTTCACGCAAAGGATAAGGAGGCTAGGTGGTTCATGGTCGACCCTAGAACTGATCAGCAAACAGGGGATGGCATATTACGTGTGACCGATAGGTTCGAAGAATTACTGCAGCCGAGATCGGAAAATAGTTCCAAACAATTTCCGAGCTTGGTATCTTTTATTGGCGAGACCGGTACTGGCAAGTCGACATTAATAAGAGCGTCCATCAAGTTTTTCTCGGGCCAAGCGCAGCATTCAGAAACGCTCGAAACACCGGTCACTCGATTGGAAGCCGCATCTTCGTTGACAAGCCCTACTAGCTCTGGCGTTCATCTCTACAAAGATCCAGCGACATTTGCATCCCCGACGCCCATTCTCTTTGCGGACTGCGAAGGATTTAACTCTGGGGCCGGGTTGCCTACTTCCCACACCGCATGGGATAGCGATGGCGATACAGTTGCCCGGGCAATCCGGATCACCTCATCCACATACTCGAGCGCGGGCAGACAGCTCGCCCTCTCCGATAGAAATACAGACCTATACTCAAGATTTCTTTACGCCTTCAGCGATGTTGTCTGTCTAGTTACAAGGAACGCCCAAAAGATTTCTAAGGAGATCTCGGATCTGCTCCTGTGGGCTTACCGAGGACTTCGGGCATCTATCAACCAGGTTCAGGCAAAAACCCTCATCATTGTTCTCAACGCACCTAGTCATGATCATAACCCCAGTCTGATGAGTCCAATCGCACTCCACAAATACATCTTCGATAATATGCCAAAGGTTTGGGATGATTCAGAAGAATTGAAAGAAGAACGAAAAAAGTTGAACGATACTCTTCCCAAGAAAGATGAAATCAATTCTACAGAATCATTCATCTTACGATATTTCCAGAGCATCCGTGTCTGTTATATTCCAACAAAGGGCAGTGCTAATCCAGACGAGATGCACAAACAGTGCCAGTTACTTCGATCTCATATTACTGAAAGCGTGGATAAGACGTCAAAGGAGAAAGAGGAATCTTGGACGCGTTATAGTATCCGGGACCTATCGCAATTACTTAACCAGGCATTTGAACATTTCGCAACAGATGACAACCCATTCAATTTTTACAAAGCTACGAGAAAGGATAATCCTAATCCACAAAGCATGCAGGACCACATAATGAACATGCTACGGAACTTAGAGATGACGAGGAATAGAGACTTAATCAACCACTTTCCAAAGCTTGTCGCTTCAAGCATTTTAAACAATTGCCTTCGTGGAAG
Organism: Morchella importuna; assembly: GCF_003444635.1. Classification (NCBI taxonomy): domain Eukaryota; kingdom Fungi; phylum Ascomycota; class Pezizomycetes; order Pezizales; family Morchellaceae; genus Morchella; species Morchella importuna. The sequence continues at coordinate 18,226 of NW_025763465.1, read as the reverse complement.
CGGCCCGGGTAATACCTTCATTTATAGATCTAGATTGGATGACCAATTCGAGGATACCATACTAATCTTTAAAATAGCGTTAGGTCCCGAGGTTATCTGGACGGAAACATATGAAGAAAAATGCACCGTCGGCATAGAGAACTTCTACAAACAGCATGCGGACTGTCAATTCCAAAAAGAGGGGCTGCCTCTCGAATTTTGCGCGATAAAAAAGCATGTACACAAATCTATACATCGTAGTAAGGACGGCAGTCTCATCGGTACTGGTGACTTCCTACCCTCTGACACTGGGGACATTGTACGCGAAAGAACCAGCAACATCGGGAAAGAGTTCGGGAGCTCCTATAAATATCTTTGCAGGAGAGGGGAGGGAAGATCGGTGGAGAGAATCATTGCTCATCGCAAAGAGGTTCTCCGGAGCCCACATCACGAGCTTTGGGGCCTGGTTCGTAGCTACAAGACCTGTTTTTCGTGTCTACTCTCATGTCCAGATCATGTCTTGCCATGTGGACATGCACTATGTGAACGGTGTATTTCTGACTTTGGCAAACCGTCAAATATCACTGAACGGGAGATAGAAATTAATGAATGTGTCTTTTGCGGGGAATCCTGGGAGCGCAAGCAGCGTATTCAAACAAAACCTCCATTCGCGGGAGTGCGAATTCTCACCCTGGATGGTGGCGGAATCAGGGGTATATTGGAATTATTGATGTTAAAAGAGATCCAGGAACGGATTGGACTGAATATTCGCTTTGATCAGTTTTTTGATTTGGTGGTTGGCACAAGTACAGGTATAACCTAGAGAAGACGCCCAATATCACAAGCATTATGGCTAACAATCTATCTATGCTAGGTGGAATCATAGCTTTGGGCCTCTTTGTACAGCGGCTAAGTCTAGAGAACATGATAAGAAAGTTTGAAGACTTATCGGTTCGTACATTTACACATACTCGGGGGCCCCGGTTCCAGCCTGCGCAAAGATTATTCCATTCCTCACCTGCACAGGCAATTCTGTATATGACAGGCCTCTGGGAGAGTACCTATCGAACCAGTCCTCTCAGAGAAGGAATTCAAGATGTCGTTGGAGAGAAGTGGAGTATGTTCGGAAGTGCCATGGGACGCAAAGTCCAGAGAAGGACCCGGGTGGCATTGATGACCGTCAAAGACTCTGGAAAACAGGCTGCCGCAATTACAAACTATAACCGCCCGTCTCTAGGTAATTAGATGCTCATAACCTTTCTACATCTAGGTGAAATTGAACTGGCTAATGGTTATTTGAGATCAAAACAATGACTTTGAACGTGCTGAGGGCGAGGAAGCAGAGATCAAGTGTTGGGAAGCGTAAGACCACCCACTTTGTATTGATGAAATACTTCTAAGTCCTGGGCAATACTAGTGGTCTATGCACCTCTGCAGCACCATTTTATTTTAAACCATTCAAAAAGGTGTCCGAATCAGCAACAGTGTCATATCTTGATGGTGGTATCCTCCACAACAACCCCATCAGGTGGGCGGCGAAAGAACGAGATAAGATATGGCCCAACGCAAAGCTAGATATCCTTCTCTCTTTGGGAACGGGATACTTCCCTAATCGTGAACGTATTCGTGAAACGTCAGTCTATGCTAGGTTCCCCTCGGCACAAGCGGTGGCCAATAGCTACTTTTCCACAATTGATTGTGAGAGTACTTGGTCGGACTTCCGGGAAGGGGGTGAATATGATCCGGAAGTACACCATCGACTAAACCACAAATTCGACGGGGAGTACTACGCTCTTGACAACTACCAAGCGATAAATATATTAGCCAATATATTCAAAGAATCGTTAGAGGTAGATTCAACCGATCTTGATAAGCAATTGCAACATAGCGCAGACCTTCTCGTCGCAAAGCTATTTTTCTTCGAACCCACTAAAATATATCAAATACCGGACTCATGTGCCTCCTGCAGAGACGAGAAAAAGTATCGAGTGGAGGGTAGCATTCTCTGTCGTTTGCCTAAGGGTTCGATCGAGTTGAAGATTCTCGTCCAAAGAATCATTGCCTTCAGTGCAAGTGATACTCCGGCTGAAGTCGAAATTGAGCGAAAGACGCAAATAGGTCCCCTGAAGACCTTCATAAAGGCAGTCGTAGACGGGGGACGATTTCAGATACCTCATACTATCACAGGATTTGGTTGCAGCCGGCAGATCATAAATGTACTGATCAAATGTCCAGGGTCCGGGGAAGATGGACCGATCCCGATCCCAATCAGTGGCTTTCCAAGGAATATCAGTGGTACGTACTTCGCGACCTGGGCTGAGCCGGGGTAAAGATCACTGACCCGATGGTAAAATAGAATTAGTGTATGTCTTTGAGGCAGAGAAAGCCCATCGTTATAAGTGGGTTATAGAAGCATAGCTTTACTGTTTAATAGGTGTAAGATTAGTTAGGGTTTCCGTGCAGGTATTCGTGGAGAATTTGAACAATGACCAGATGATTCTGGTATTCATGTCTCACATTTTCATCTTTTTTCATAACAAAGATTAAGGCATGTACTCAAGACATATAGCGCTTCCATAAAGTTCATGTGCCGCTTCGTCCCGGCTCACAGGTGGGGTTGTATCAAGTCCTGCAATTGAGCCAGCTTGTCTGAACCATTCTTCTCAAAAGTAGGCGCATATTTTAAAGAAAAAGATTTTGTCTTCAAAGAAGCATATATATACATGCATGGCTTTCCAGATTTGACTGATGAGATGTTAAATTGAAATCAAGTGACACCATAGTTATAATCTAGTATCGAGAACCGTTAAGTAGGTATAAGGATTAAAATATGTAAGAACGTGACAGAGAAAACGCTTAGTACATGAGAAAAACAAGAAGTTTATATCACTACTCAGACTATATCTAAAGGAAAAGGGGGTGCAGTAATCAAGGGACGCAGTAAACAGGTTGCCATTCATAAATAATACGCAAAGAGATGACCTCTCCGCACTGAGAGGTTATCGAGGGCTGTCAAATGTCGGGGTGACTACATGCATGGCGTGCAACCCAAAATGAATCTCCGTTCTTCCACAGTGGCAACAGCCCTAAGGCGGAGGACGAGAATTAGGAGGGGGTTGATAGAGCGGATATATTATCCCGGAGTAATCTCATTTACTGCCAAATCCAATACAATTCCAGGGGTTTGTACAGTCCTTGACGGTAGCTATCTTCGATCAGTGGCTTGGGCCATCTAGCGCTTGCTCCGACTTTAACACACATGGGTTCTGACCGGTAGCGTCGTGGACAGCTCTACACACAGTGGATCTCCAAGTGTTGTACTTTGGTGCCCATGATGTAGTTATTGCCGCTTCAGATGAAAGCAATAGTGGAAATTTCTGGTTATTCAAGCCTGGTTAATTTTCCCTATCACCTCATTCCTACTATCTTATTCAAAGTTTGGTCTCGTCAGCTATCAGTTGAACCACATCACCCGTTAGATCGCCCATTGTTCTCACCTCACGTATGCTTGTGAACAGGCCATGAAATGTCATTGGAAAATGGAATTGATATTATAGTCGATTCGATAGTTCAAGTCCTGGAGCGCAGAAGGCCAAACGAACGTTGAGGGCGTTCGGTGATTGCCGTCGGTATCGTGTCACCATTTTCCCAAATACCCGTTGATCTCTTCTCTCCTGACCTTTTCGTCTGTCCTAACTTGAACATCCGTCCTATACATTTCGAGAACTTGCCGAAGATCTTCCTTTTCTGGCTGAACGGGCTAGGCCTGGAGTATTAGACTATGGTCAGTGATCGGACCGGAGAGCATTCACAAGGGTCTGAGGGGTTGCGGACCTACTGAAAAGTAGCTCGCACTCCGCTGATACATGGTTGGGACCGCTGGGCATATCACTAATGGGGGATCTGGCCGGTGTGGAGTGGTTGGCTAAACCAGTGGTGGACGCACTATCATTCGTTGATACCTTGGTGGCATTCGGCTTGGTAACCTTACGTCTGTCAAGATACTCTTTCTCCCAGGTTTCTTTCTCCATCTTCTGCTCTCTTGCCTGATCAACCAATTTTCGCACAGGCTCAACCTCACGTAGATAGTTAAAAGTCCTAAAACATTTCGGACAATTTTCTAGATCTGAGAGAGCGAGTCCGTTGAAATGTTTGGAATCTGGTCCAACGCGATTCTTTTTGAGGATAGAAGATATCGCGCTTTCTTTGTGCTGGTGAGAGTTAATACAATTCACAGAATAAAGTCTCTGCATATCTGCAACGCCTGAGCTCGAGTCTTCTGTGTGGGTATTATCGGCCATAATAAAGTTAGAAATCGTTACATGAGCTTTCAGGTCCTGATGAAACACGTCGTCCTTGCGATAGGAAAGAAGATCTCGGAATCGCTGGAGAGATTGCAACTCTAGTACCTCTCCTGGCGATTGGAGAATTACGTCGCCCTCGTCGCTTTGTGGCTGCGGTGTTGTCTCGCATAGTTCAGATTGTATGGTTCTCAATATGTTTGCAAGGCTATTCAGAGAATCGATTTTTAAACTTATCACGTCCCCTCTACCGTCACCGTAGGGTGTAGGAGCTATCTGGAGGTGATTCAAGATTTCCTCGCATAGTTCGGATAGGTCTTGTAGATCGTTTATATCATGTGCCTGGCAATGTATGATGCTGATAGCTATGCTGTGTATGATATCGTAAATAGCGCAGTAGCTCGCCAGCCAATTATCCTGAAACTCTTTGACCAATCTTTTCACAGCCTTCAATAGAGACGCTGTGTCGACTGGAGACTATTAACTGCAGCGTCAGTAAACGTGAAATATTCACTAGAGACGCGCGTATTACCAATCCGACTCCCGCGTCGCATAAGCAACTGAGCTGATTCCCCGACGGAGGATCCATGACCAACTCCAGAGAGATCCGCAGCATCGTCGTCTCGTCAAACAATAATCGTCCTAAGCATTTTTTACTGGTTACAACCTCTCTCAATAGTGAGGTGCACCGTGCATCGGGTAGGTCATGCGCATCCGAGTAGCGGCGAAGGATTTGGAAGCCAGCCAGAATGGTCATCACCAGAAGGTTCTGCACTGGGAGGTCGTCTTCGAACTCGGCTGTTGGCGTCAAGAGTAGGGTTCGCAACCTCTCAACCAAAATTGTTATCGTCTGCTTGAGTGATTTGTAGCTTGGAAGAGACAGAATTTGGGAGGTACTGGTGTCTTTCTTTTCTGTCTGAAGCTGGGATTGGAGCTGAAGAAAAAGGGTTGCTAACTGCCTGACCAGATCAAAGAAAGGCGGGCTATTCAGCTTGTCCACAACGTCGGCATCTTCACGACAGTGTATGAGGACGAGATGTCCCATGATCTCCTCCGGGCTGTACCATGTCTTTAGGAGATACCAGATTTCCCCAAGCAAAGTTAATTTTGAGGAAGTTGTCCCGTTTGACTCTCGCAGCGACATTCTGGATGGTTTGGAGGCGGCTGTCTCGTTTGACTCTAGCTCTCGCAGCGACACCTTGGATGATTTGGAGGTGGATCGAGGTGGCGAAAGAAAGAAAAAGAAGAAAAAGGACGAGCGCTATCAGATGCTACTATCTGTTGATGATCAAGATATGATTCGCAATGATAGGGAATAACGAGCACATTTTTTTTGAAAATAACCACCAAAACCCTGCGTGGCAACCAACATTCCCCACCAAAACTCTGTAAAACTCAGGCTTCAAAATGCCAAGCCCCACCCCTGACATGACCAAGGCCCTGAACGCCCTTGGAATTCGCAACCTCGACCAAGAACTTGTAGGCGTAGCCAACAATACTGCCCTCTCCGCCCTTACCATCGCCATCCTGGCCAACCCCAACACCTCGGACGAAACCAGACTCGTCATCACCCTCCTGTGCGGCATCGCCAAACAAAACGCAACCATGGCAGGCGATATCGCCTCCCTCCAACAGGACCACGAGGACCTCCAAGAGGAGGTCCACCGCCATCAACGCTCCCCCGATCCCCGCATTCTCAACCGCCTCGACAGCATCATCTCCCAACTCCGCAATACCCCGACCCCCGCCGCTCCCCCTGCTCCCCCCCCAACCCCAAGAGCAACTACCACCCCCCACACTGCCCCCCCCAACCTCAGGCCCTCCTCTTACGCCAATGCCGCCAAATCAGCGGTAACCCCTCCCGCACAACCAGCCAGGCCGCAAAGACGACGCGGAAAAAGGAACGAAAAGGCTACAGGATCCCCCTCCAAGGACACGCCCCTTCCAACCTACAAACGCCGCTTTTTCGCCACTAAGACCACACCCACCCTCGTACCCGACTCCGACCGCCTAACAGCCGAACTCCCTGTCCTCTTTGGCCAGTTCCTAGCAAGGCAAGGCCTCGTCGCCCCTGCCACCGCCCTCTCGGTCACCGTCAATGCCAAAGGTACAGTAACTTTCCTTGCCGCCCCGACAGTCCTGAACACCACCTTCGCCCCCTTCTATGACAGCCTCACCGCCATACTCAACCAGAAAATCCCCACCCCCGACAACCCCTACACCTCCTTCCGCCCCGCGCCTGACACCATCGACGTCGCAGTACACGGGGTCCCCCTATACAGCATCCGTGACAAACCCACACTACAGGCTACCTTCCCCGAGGCCGTCCGCCTAGCCACAGGCATCACCCCCTCATCGTGCAGATTCCTCGTCGCTGACGACACAGCCCGCAACGCCAAAACCTCCTCCACCATCGTCATCAGTGTCTCCCGCTCTGAAGCCGCTGACATCGGTACAACCATACGTCTCTTTTCCCGACCCCGCCGCTGCGCCATCATATGGTCAGCCTCAGCAGGAACCCAATGCTCCCACTGCTACAAGTTTGGCCACGTCATCAGAGGATGCAAACAGGAACTCCCGACCTGCCCCTACTGCACTCTCTCCCACACCAAAGCTGAACACCACTGCCCTGCCCCCACTTGCCAAGGATACAACCTATCAACAATGGATTGCTGCGAGGTCTCCCAGTCCAAATGCTCCAACTGCGGAGGCCTTCACCCAGCCTTCGTATCCTCCTGCCCGCACAGACTCGCCCTCCAAAGACAAGACTCGGCCAATAACGGCATGAGAGACGGAGGCCGCATCTTCTCCCCCATCGGCTCCCCGTCCACCCACCCTGACGAAGAAGTCACTGAGATTCCCCAGACCTCGGTGACGGAGATGGACCTCAACAACGCCTAAATGTTAGGAGACCTTAGCTGTCCCCCGACACCATTTCTACGCATCATACAACATAATTGCGCTGGGAGCAATAATGTCTTCATTTCCCTCTTCTCCTCCCTCACAGTCTCGAAGGCCCACGTCGTCGCGATCCAAGAACCCCCCTTACTCAAAGGAAAGCCCCTCAATGCCCCCAAATTCACACTATACTCCCCCTCCCCTACCAATGCAGAGGACAAGATATCCACCTGCATCTACGTCTCCAATTATCTCCCCGAACGCAATTCAGCAACGGCAACCCCCTCTCACAGAGGAGACCTCATCTCAATCAACCTGTTCCTCCCAACCTCCCTAAACTCCCACTCCACCCTCACGATAACCAACATCTATAATAGACAGTTATCCAACTCCTCGAGATCGGTCAACCCATCCGAAATCTTCGCCCACACCCCCAACCCCCTCATCGTAGTAGGAGACTTCAATATCGACTCCCCTGCAGCAGACCCAATGAGGAACTTCTCCGATGGGGAACTTCGCCTCTCAGGGCCATACACTCACTCCGCCACAACCAACAACTTCTCACTCTTGAACTACCCAGGCCCCTACACCCGTCACTCCCCAGATCCCCGGGAAAGGCATGGAGTAATTGACCTCGCCTTCGCAAATGCAAGAGCCCTCTCCCTATTCAGCAAATGGCAACCCCTTCCCGAGGCCACCGGCTCCGACCACAGGGCCATCGCCATTACCTTCGCCCTCCCTAACACTGACTTCACACCCATCATTGGCCCCAATTGGAAACTTACAGACTGGCCAAGCCTCCAACCCACGCTCCAGAACTTCACAGTCCCCAGCCCCGACCTCTCAGCAAACCTCGATACCTGGTTTGAACAATCGCTGCAGAAGCTCACAGATACCCTGAAAGGCCACACCCCCACCAAAACAGTCACCAAATGGTCAAAAGCGTGGTGGAACACCAACATAACCCAACTCCGCACTATCTACCACTCTGTCCACCGCGACTTCAGAAGCGGCCTCAGTACCCCTTTCTAAGTCAAAGCGGCAAAGAATGCCTACTTCAACGCAATCAAAAATGCGAAACGCGCTCACTGGAAATCCTTCGTGTCCAACGCAGCCACCAGCGACGTCTGGAAACTAAAAAAAGTGGCAACAAGATCGGAGGACAGAGTCCCATCCCTCCCCAACTCCCTTACCCCCGCACCTCTGAATCAGAATCTGGTCAAAGCATTTTTTCCGCCCAGACCTGATACCGGCTCTCCCCCCCCCCTCAACTTCGCTCATGTCCCAGACATCACCCCCGAAGCAGTAAGAATCACCCTCCTCCCCACCTCCTATCTTTCAGCCCCTGGCCCAGACACCATCCCCTATTCAGTATGGAAAGGGGTCCATAAGGCCAACCCAAAAATCATCCCCGCGCTCCTCAACCCACTCCTAAAAAGCGGCTACCACCTCCTCTCTCTCAAAAGGGCAAATGGAGTTATTCTGGCAAAACCGAACAAAACCGACTACACCCTCCCCACCTCCTACAGGATAATCGTCCTCCTCCAAACCTTCTCCAAAATACTCGAGAAGATCGTTACCCTTCGCCTCGCATCTATCGCCAAGGCAGTAGGCCTCATCCATCCCCACCAATTCGGAGCAGTAGCCGGCCTCTCCACAGCCGACGCAGTCACCACCCTCCTCCACGAGCCCAAAGCCATGCAACACGCCAAACTAAAAGTCTCCACCCTCTTCCTCGACATCAAGGGAGACTTTGATAATGTCGTCAAACACACCCTTGCCTCCACCCTCGCGGCCAACGCCACCCCCACCTACATCATTAACTGGGTCCTCTCATTCCTCTCAGACAGGCACATCACCCTCCTCTATAAATGCTCCCCGAGAATCCCAACCCCCGTTCAAGTCGGAGTTCCCCAAGGCTCCCCCATATCGCCCCTACTCTTCGTCATATACATGAACATCCTCCACCTACACGATCCCTCCCCGGGGCTCACCCTATGCTACGTGGATGATTTTGCAATAATCGTGGGATCCCCCAGTTACCAACAAAACATCCACATCCTCGAAGAACACTTCAAGGCGATCACAACCATCACAGACGCCCAGAACACCACCTTCTCAATCCCCAAAACCGAACTCATGCGTTGGCGACCCTCAAAGACAAGGCGCCGACCTGCACACTCCCTATCACCCTCGATAACCAGGTCTTCCACCCAGGACATCAAGTCAGATGGGTCGGCTTCTGGCTATCCCCAAACTTCAACGCAAACACCCACTTCATCCGCCGTCTACATCAGCAAACCTGTAACCTTCGCCAGACGCCCGGGGCGCTCAGGGCGCTCAGGGCGCTCGGTAGGTAAACTACCTGTCCAGAGATACCGCCAGTGCCCCTGGCGAGGTCTGGCGCACATTATTCCACCCCGGGGCACACTAGTCCGCACAACGGGCCCCGACACTAAATAATAGCGCCCGGTGTAACTAGGACGTCACTCTACCCGCTAGAGAACGCCAGTTGCGCGGTTGGATATCCTGACTGCTCCTGGAGCACTCTTCACTGCTCTAGCAGGCTCTGGGGATAGAATGATTGCCCTGACTCCCCCTGACGTTGCCGGATGGGGTGATTTGAAATCTGGCTCATGCCCGACGTACCGATTCCTACATGTCGGCGCCCCGTTCTCTCTAGGCATACACCTCTCCGCCGTTCCGGCCTCTGGTATTCACAATTCCCCCATGAGATTACAAAAACATCACTCGCACGACGATCTCTACTGTCTCCAGAGCACTCGCGACTGCACTTTGAGAATTGGTGTATTCAACACCGTGATCCTCCGCCTAATACTAAATACAATACGCCATTTAACACCCTAACTAACCCTAATACAATATACGAATCAGAAGAAATCCCCCACTACCTCCCTTAGCACTCGTGATTGTTCTACACATCCTCCTCCCCCCCCCCCTTCGTAATCCCCCACTACAGGTAATTCCGGCTCTTCTTCTTCCTCCTCCCCCTCCTCTTCGGTGTCAATGCCGCGAAGTCGGGCATTAATCACTTCGTCCTGGGCACTGTCGGAATCAACCCGACCTCCTGGAGCACTTGTGGGTGTTCTCCGAGCATCTCGGAATACGGCAAGATCCGCAGCCAGACCTTCATCGTCCTCGCTAAAACCCTCCTCCGGTATAATCTCAATCGTTACCCCTTTTTTATCTCGTATCTATTAGGGTTAGCATTTAGAATACCACTCGCATTACCGGCATCTAGAAGTATCATACCTTTTCTCGAAGGTTATCTTTGATTACCTCCAAGGTTGCCTCCTGGTTCTGTTTACTTCTCCCCTTCCAAGTGTTGCTCATACTGTTGAACGTTTCTACTCGTGTTTGGATGTCAGCTTGGCAATCCCGTATAGCCCTAGGAGCATCCGTCATTGCTCCAAAGGCACCCGCCATATCAATGAGGGCATCGGGCCATACTTACTCACAACACTCTCATTCTGCGACTGAAAATTATCAGGCTTCACGTAACTCCCTGTTGACTACGCCCGAATGCCGTGCCAGATCGCCGTCGATATCAGGCAAATAAGGGTAGGGGTTATCCGCTCTAGAAATTCGGGATCCCTAACCCCTCGCATTCTTACCCCATCGAAGTATTTAAAATACAATATATCGATAATTTCCGGAGCCAGGAAGCGCAGTCGGTAGGTCTAGAATATGTTACCGGCTATCCCGAGTGCTCTCTGGGCATCCACTGGCATCATAGCTCGTAATGCTGTTGGGGGCTCAAGAAACGATCATTCTTCAAAAGGTATTCCACTTGAGCCGCCCTCGCCTCAGGCCCCACAAAATTTCCAAGCCCGTATATCGTAGAGTCCGCCAGGCACCCTTTCACCTCGTGCATCAAGTGGGAATGGACACGGGAGTGCAGACTTCTGACCTATCATTCTCAATTATGCTTCCAGAGCACTCGTAATCCTTTTGGGGGCACTCACCTGTTTAATAACGACCTCATCAAGGTCTACTCTACACCCCACTCGGCGACTAGCAGTTGCCCACATGCTCACTACCAGTACCAAAAGTCTTGCTGCAGGTGGAAAGGGCTCATGTAGAAGAGTATGCTCCCCGATTAACACGCTACACTCCTTCTCAATCCTCTGAGTTTGCACTGACAGCACATTTGCACTCCTAGAATTAGGGACCACAGACCTCTGAGTCAATTGGCTCGAAGGAATGTCGCCAGTGTTCTCAAAGACGTCGTGAGTGTCCTCCGGAATACTAACCTCGCTTCCCGGAATCAAAATACCCTCGCTTTCCGGCATCGGAGTACTCTCGTCCTCCTCCCTAGATGAGGAAAGGTACTCGATTTCGTAGACTCTTCGCGATCTACCTTGACCGTGAAGTTGGCTTGAAGGAATCTGACGACTGCTCACAGAGTTCTCGCCAATTACCTCGCTAGACGGTGAAGAATGATATGTCCGGTAAGTGGGGGACGACTCCCCGTATCGAGAGCGCATCGAGGAAAAATCGATATGGCGCGTAGAAGAGGTATACTCATGAGCATAAACAGGTGCAGAGGGCCTAGACTGTGAGGGTGTTGGGGGTGCTCTCTGGGATGCCGGGAGTGCTCTCTGGGATGCATTCTGGCTGGGTGCTGAAGTGGGTGCTGCTCTCCCTTGACCTTGTTTACGTATTACTTTCGCGCCCCGGTCGAGTTCCCCTCTGAATCGTTAGCCACTAATACTTACATGTTAAAAAGCATCAATGAGCGAGATAGAGTCGAACCTGTACCACGTCCACCGACACGTTTGAAGAAGCAATGACCTCCGCTACCGCGCCAGTTGGTTTCCTCCGAGCATTGCCCAGTGCTCTGGCAGTAGTCGGCTGAACTGTATGAGGTCTCTTTCCGACAGTCTGAGACTTCTGGGTGTAAGATGGGGGGGGGCTTGAGGTTCATCCTCCGGTTCATCCTCATCCTCCTCAGAGCTCTCATGGTCATTCTCCGGAGCATCATCATAGTCTGAGTGGCTAGTATCAACAGTTTCTTCCACCTCTGGCGCCTCAATTGCCTCTGGCGCCTCAATTGCCTCAGGCTCCTCCTGCGCTTCAAAATTATCAGTATGGTCCTCAGGGAGATGAAATTCTACCCTCCTAGGACTGCTCCTCCCAGTGGGGTTTCGGAGGAACGGAGAAGACCTTTCCGAGTTATTTGAGCGGCGGTGGTCGATTGACTACTCCGAGTGCCGGCTGGCAGTGGAGTCAATGTTCGGTAAGATATTTCAGACTCGTCAGTCAGTAAATCTTCATGTTCTTCAGGTCGTTTTGGGAGTCGTGGGCGCTTTGGGGCAAGAGGTGCTGAACCGGAGGAGCGCTTGGTGGGAGCCATTCTGATGACTGGCAGGAATATCCGCAGTGCTCTAGGAGCACTCGCGATATCTTCGATTAGAAATCAATTCTTGGCGAGAAAATTTGCGCCGCTAATCAAGAAAAATTTGCACCGCTAATCCTCTTACGGCAGGGATCATTCTATGTTACCACAATTTCTGCACTCAACCGTATCATTTATCATCACTCATTTTACTGCACTTTCTGAAGCGGTACCGAGTGCTCTGAGAGCAATCTAGGAGTTTGATTCGACTTTGAAATAAAAGCAATGCAATTACTACCTGGAATAATCTAATCTAATCTAATCTAATCTAATCCTATCCGATATGACCCATCCATTGATATACTCTCGCAAGACAAAGGGAAATCCAAAACACCAAATCGTACCGCACCTCAATAGCTATCGCGAGTGCTCAGGGAGTAATCTTAACAACTATTAAAAGGTTAGTGACAATTCCGCAGGAAGGGAAGTTAGAGATTATACCAAAGGGAACTAATGATGCCCACCACCATCACCACCATCACCACCACCACCATCACCACCGCCTCCAGCTGGCCCACCACCACCATCACCACCGCCTCCAGCTGGCTCACCACCACCACCACCACCGCCTCCAGCTGGTCCTCCACCACCACCGCCGCCCGGAGGAGGAGGAGGTCCGCCAGGAGGCGGTGGAGGTCCTAGACCACCACCACCACCACCACCACCACCACCACCACACCACCACCACCACCACCACCACCACCACCTCCACCACCTCCACCACCACCACCACCACCTCCAGCACCAGCAGCCGCGAGTGCGTCAGCAGCTCTCTTGGCTGCTATCCCGGCAGGTGTCCAGATCGTCCCCTGTAAGAAGTTTGGGTCAGCAACCCCGACACCCAAAGGATACTTCCTAAAGTATTTGGGGTCTAAATCGTCGATAGCATCCTGCTGTCTATCGCGACGCCTAACAAGAGTCTGAATTAGCCTTTGATTACTGGCATCAGTTCTAGGCATATATACCCTTAGTCCTTTGGCATTTATCCGGTGCTTTCCCTCCTCGTAATCCGAATCCTCTGCAGGAATATCGATCATGCTATAATCATCTTCCTCAACGTGAAGGAAAGCCGGGTTCAACGGGGGGGATTCCGCACCACCCAGGTTAGCACCCGCGCCTGCTCTATGGAGGACCGCCAATATCCTCCGAGGCCTGGCATTGCTGTTCTTCAACCAACCTTCGAGCTCCTCTGAATCGGTAATTTGTACCTCCACCGGCCGAACGGGAGGAACAGCTGCTGGGGGGACATTCTCAATTGCCCCCCAGATAGTCCTGACTGCTCTGCCGGGTGCGGTGTGCTTCAGGATCAAGTTGCATAGCTTGGGGAAAGTTATCTTGGTCAAAATTCCGATGAACGAAGGTTCGTTCAGGGGATCATTCCAGTCATAAGTAGGAGGTGGGACGAGCATAAAGAATGCCCCTAGAGCATCGGGGTCCACCACGGTAACCATTATGGAAGTTCGCACGAGTTCCGGAGGTACTGCACGCTCTTTCCCTTTGCGAGAGCGTCTTCCGGCTGCCTTACCACCGCCGTCATCATCATCATCAATATCACCGGCAGCCTCTTTGAACTGACGGTCTCCCTGTCCCCTTGATAACCTATCCTTCATACCAACATCTGCGATGAGCCACTGTAGAGCACTCGCCAGTGCTCTACGGGCATCGGAGTCACCCCCAGTCCAAATTGGCAGAAAACCGTTGAGGGAGGGCAAGTTCATCAAGTAAATGCATAGGGCATTGAACGCAGCCATACCGGACGTGCTTTTATTGACCCAACCCACATTTTGCATTTCCGCCTTTAGGCTGTTGCAGATGCTGGTATACACTTTAGGTAGGTTGAGTAGACCTAAAGTCATCTTCGCTTTGCTTGCTTGAGTCATCTTGAATGCGGTCGAGCTCGGGGATGTCTCTTGAATACTCGGGGATGTCTCTTGAACACTCGGGATGTCTCTTGGACAATCGGCGATGGCTCGGGTCTAATTCGTCTCTGTCGTACTGGTGAGGGTGGTCTATTAGTTCGGACGGGCTTGCACTAGAAAATAACCGAGAGGGGCGTCGGGGCTTGAATGTAGGGGTCTCCGGTGCAAGAACCTTCGGTGGAGCACTGACGGGTGCTGGTGAGTGAGTAGCAGAGCCTGCTGGGCCTGTTGAGCGGCCTGTTGCTGGGCCTGTTGAGCGGACTGCACTAGACTTGGACCGAGTGAGAACTTGACTTGGGACTATGGTCTTCCGGGCAACGTTCTTTTGTGGAGCACTAGCGGGTGCTGGTGGCGTAGCACTAACCCTAAGTACGGTCGTCCGTACAAGGGCCTCTGGTGAAGCACTGCTGCGTGCTGAGGAAGCAGTGGAGACTGCTGCTAGTGGGCCTGTTGCTGGACCTGTTGCTGGGTCTTGATCGTCACTTATGTATGGTTCAGAGGGTTCGGAACTAAAGTCGGGAAAGGAGTCGGAATCAGTTAGGGTTGCTCCCCAGTTACTCGGGAAGATCCCTTCAGTGTCCGATGGAGCTAGGTTAGTATTTGGCGGAGTCCGGGTTTCAGTCCGGATTGGTGGAGGTACAGGGTTTTGTTTTTAGCTCTTGTTGATCGGGGTGAACCCGGAAAGCACTGGCGACTGCTTAGGGGGTGTATCTGGTATCTCCTCCGGGATAGGCTTGACAGTTTTGCGGGACGATTTGCGACCTGAGGAAGTTCGGTGTTTCTTATGTTTCCGGGACGATTTGTGTTTCTTGGTTTTTCGGTGGGTTTTTTCGTTATCGTCTTCGTCTATGTCACGCAATCGCTTCTTATTGGGAAGTTGATTTGTGTTCTGTGGGCTACCGGGAGTGCTCTGAGCGGTGTTTGGAGTCTGATAATGTTAATGTATCACTGTGGTGAGTATGGTTCTAAAATTAATTGGATTAGGAGAGAGAAATACCATCCTCTTTATAAAGATTGCAAAGGTTAAATCGCTTGAAAACGGAGGAACTTGAAGGATGAGATTTCAACAGGTAATGTTGAAAGCAATGGAAAACTTGAAGTGATAGGTAGAGGAGAACTTGAAGGTGGTTAGGAACTTCTCACGAACTTGAAGGAAGGGAGGGGTGCTCTTATACCGAGTACGATCAGCTTTTTTCTTGAGCTTATCACGCTTCCGAGAGAACCCACGAATGCTCTAGAAGCACTCAAGGGTGCTCGTACTCAATGTTTGCTTCAATATATGACGTTGATCTAAATGCTCCAGGCGCACTCGGGATGCTCTGACGGTACCAATGGTGACGTCGATAACATTCTGGTGTTGGGGTTGGTGCTTGTGTTCTTGTTGGTGTTGGTACTCTGTCCTCTAGGAAGCTGATTCGGAGAGAATGTATTCTTTGAGCTCGTAGTCGATATTAGTGTTGAATTTGGCGCTGAGAAAACTGTCTCGATCTGAAGAGACTCCGCGAGTGCTCAGGGAGAGAGTGCAGATGCTCAGGGCGATAGAATCTAGCATAACTGGCCGCCTGATTGGGGTGGTGGGTGTTTCTTCGTGTTGGTGTTGATGTTTGTATTAGGTTGGTGATGTATGACATCAGACTCGTATTGAAAATCAGCCTTGCCGACCGGGGTGCAGGTGAGAGGAGCCTCATTGGCTGACAAATCAAATCATTCGAGCACTCTGCAGCAGCACCTGCAGGAAAGAGCCTCCTCGGCCTTGGCAGAAACCAAATTTTTAGAGCACTCAGGAGTGCTTTGCTAGCATCATGAGACTTCAATGAAATCGTCTTGCCCCTTTTGCAGCAAGCGGTACAGCTCCTCCGCGAACTTCGATAAACATCTTCGAACTACACATCCATTTGAAGCAGATGAATGGCTGGGAAACCAATTTTTACTCCTGGAGCGCGATCAAGAGGCACCCGATGACACTCACTACAGCCCGGAAGGCATTCACGATTTCTATTCAGATGCCCATGACGACTCGGATAGTTCGGAGAGCAACAGTATCAATTATCATGACCAAGATCCCGATAATAATTCAGATCTGGAATCCGAATCATATTTTATGATGGAAGAGACAGATGGAGATGCACATAGGCATGAGGCAGTGACAACGATTTACGAGGGTGCTGGGGAGCGTCTCTACCGCTCGGAGGACTTACGACGAATGCTCACAAAACCTTCTCCGATACCCGTGGCACCCATTCAACTCAGCATACGAGTTTAGAATGGCACGTTATTTCATACTCTCGAAGGCCTCACAAGGAAATATCGACAGTTTCTTTCTACACGCTCTGTCAAGCAGTGGCGAATGCTCCTACAGGACTGGGCGAGGTTTTATAAAGAGGTTGGACGAAATGAATGACATATTGGGAAAGGCGAGCTGGCATCATTCGGAGGTGGATATTGGGGGAGAGAAAATCCCTTACTATTACCGGGATCCAATGGTAATTGTGCGATATCTTCTAGGCCAACGGGCCTTTCGGAGTCATTGGTGTACGCGCCAGTGGTAGAGCATAATGAATCTGGCGAGAGAATGTACGGGGAAATGCATACGGGAGATTGGTGGTGGGAGACGCAGGTCTGGTAAGCCTCACAAGTGCTCTAGAGGCAGTCGCTAATGCTTTCTGGACAGAATACCTTACCGGAGGGGTCGACTGTGGTACCAATTATATGCGCGTCAGATGGCACACATTTGACAAATTTTAGTGGGGACAAGAAAGCCTGGCCAATCTATCTTACCATCGGGAACATCAAGTCATCGGTCCGGAGCAAGCCCACCGGGCATTCGTTAATTCTCCTAGGGCTACTGCCAGTCCCACCTAAGCTCGGGAAGAACTCACTCGTTAATTCCCGCTTGACGACGTCAGAGTCAAATGGCGCTGCATCGCGCCCTTGGGGAGATCTTTCATAGCATTCGGGAGTGCTCTCAGGAAGGCGAGCTAATCGCATGCGCCGACGGGTACGAACGTCTATGCTTTCCGGTGTTGTCGGGTTGGATCGCTGATCAACCTGAGCATTCAAATTTACAAAATATTAGTACTCGCTCTTGTCCAAGATGCGAGGTGGAATTCCACAGTCTTGGGAGCACTCGCCGGAGCCCTACGCGCGATCACGAGGATTACCGGGAGAGGGTAAAGCTATTCAGGGAGAACCCGGGAAACCTGGGACCGGTGGAATACCTTGTCGCGAGAGATCAGTAAAGACACTCTTCAAATGCTTTCTGGGGTATGCCGAGGGTTAATCCATACGATCTCAACAAACCGGACATTCTGCACAATATCTACCTAGGGATGTTGAAGCACATGATGGAGTGGGTTCAGGCTTTCTTGAAGAAGCACAATCGATTGGAGGAATTTGACAAGGCTTGGGCCTCGATTGCGCCTTACCCTGGACTGGCAGTACCGAACAAGGCATATCGTTGCCACAACCCAATGGCAAGGGAAGGAGATGAGAAATCTGGGCGGGTCGTTCTTGGAGCACTCGCGGCTGCTTTGAGAAACCGGGGGTGGCTGTCAGGGGCGACTTCGCAAAGGCATTGAAATGTGTACGAGGCTTAATCGACTTCCACTTAATGGCGCAGTATGGGAGTCATACGACGAGCACACTGAATTATATGGAGAGCTATCTCGAGGATTTCCATAAGCACAAGGATATCTTTTTAGAATTCCGGG